>NC_054397.1:22864059-23164059 GCF_017976425.1 Toxotes jaculatrix | reverse complement strand
CACTGCAGACCGCTTCCTCGCAGTAAATGGGTCATGCCTCAATATTTCTTAAAGTTTCAAATTATTGCACATCCTTGCCTTGTTGAACCCTCCCTTAATTAAGGTAGAGCAGTCAGGGAGAACAGGAATAAGAAGTATATGAAGAGGAAACACTTTTTCGGGGGCTAAAGTTGTTCTGTGGAATTAACTTTCTTTCCTCAATGTTTTCTCGCTTCCACTTATTTTTCTGTGTCTGTTGGTCAGTCAGCCACTTTGGTCCATACCGAAATATTTCAACAACAATTAGACGGATTTCCATGAAACTTTGTACAGACATTCATGGTCCCCAGGGAATGAATCCTACTTCTATCTCTGACTTTGATGATACTCAAACTTTTCCTCTTCCTCGCCACCATGAAGTTGATATCAGAGGTTCACACTGTAATATCTTTGCAACTATTTAATGGATTGCCATGAAATTTACTACTGGTATATATAATATTACTACAGGTCTTCAGAGGATGAATCGTATTGACTTTAACGGTCCTCTCACTTTTCCTTTAGAGCCACAAAGAGGAGAACATTTTTGCTTTTTATTGAAAAATCTTGACAACTATTGGATGGATTTTAGTGAAATTTATTACAAAATGTCATGGTCCCCAGAGGGTGAATAGCAATAACTTTGATCCCCAGACACATTAACACCCTCATCGAATTAATATTTCCATTTATCCATTACTTTGCTTTATGACCTAGTTTCTGCATAACTAATTTCCATCAGCATTAGCTATTCATGAATGCTAACACACTAAACTGAGATGGTTAACCTGGTAAGCATCACATCTTCAAGCACTGTCATTGGTAGCATGTTAGCATACTGACATTGGCTTTAAGCTCAAAGCACTGCTGTGTCTAAGCGAAGCCTCACAGAGCAGCTAGCATCGACTTTTAGACTTTTAGTCTTGTTTATCAGCTTGTAACTTTTCTTGAGGCAAAATGCAATGCAACACAAGACACAACATGCAAAACACTCAACACAACAAATAAGCTTCTCTGACTTTGTCTCTCTTTGGACTAGTGTCTTCACGGTCAGTAAGCTGGCTCATGCAGCTGCTGTGGGTTTTATTGCATTTTCCTACCTACTGTTTAGTGTATGGATGGGTGACAAATTAAAGGAAAAATCTGAATAAATGAGTGTAAAAACATGCAGATGCTCCCAACACAACTGCACTGCCTGGTACAATTAAACTGTTAACATCCAGTCAGCTCTGTGACATACATAAAAATGCTGAACAGGCCCAGTTGATTCCGATTTTGTGTCAAGATGGAAAGAGGAAAAGATCTACCTGACTTTGAAGGAGGGACCATTATTGGGACTCAGATTGCAGGAGCTTCAGTCACAGAGATGGTTCAATGTGCTGGTGTTTCAGTAGGAACAGTGTCTAAAGTGACATCTGCATTTAGATCTATGGGAGAGACGTCAGTGAAGAGGGCCAAATATTGTGGTCAGTAGGTCACATTTGATGACCATGATGCTCGTGCATCAGTGCAGAAAAACAAGAACAGCTCTTCTACAGGTGACTGAGAATGTCAAAGCAGGGTGTGATCAGACTGTGTCTGCATGAAGAGTCTGTGGACAGTCACACAGAGAGGGATATTATAGAAGGGTCACAGTGCATGAACGCCTCATCACGAAGATGAAGGAACATCTGAGAGTTCAGTGGTGCAAAAAAAAAAAAAAAACAGAGGCTCTGCTCTACAGAGATGTGGAAAACAGTGATATGGTCGTAATATTCTCAACGAGGGAGTAAGTGCATGTGTGGCGTACACCAGGGCAATGGCACAGGCGTGAAAGCTTGACCCCTTCAGTGAGGCGATCTGGGAGCTCCGTTATGATGTGGAGGGTATTTTGCTGGCATGGTTTGGGTCCTCTTGTCCCCTTAGAGAGAAGGATCACTGTAAATCAGTGCAAAGTTGTTCTGAGTGATCACCTTTATTCTATGATGAAATATTTTTGTCCTGATGGGAGTGGTCTCCAGGATGACAACGCCGCCATCCATAGGTCATGAGTCACTGAATGGTTTGATGAGTATGAAGATGATGTGAATCACATGTTCTGACCACATCTCAGTCCAGTTGAATGTATATGGAAGATTTTGGACTGATGTGTTAGACAGAGCTCTCTACCACCATCATCAAAACACCTAATGAGGGAATATCTTTTGGAAGAATGGTGTTCATCCCTCCAGTAGAGTCCAGAGACTTGTAGAATCAATGCTAAGGTGCATTGAAGCTGCTCTGGCAGCACATGTTTGCCCAACACCTTACTAAGACACTTTATGTTGTTTTTTTCTTTAATTTGTGACTCATCTGTATTTTACATATTACATTTCTGTACAAAAGTGAGCAGCTGTGCATTATGACCAGGTCAAAGTTCAGTGTGGGGTCGGCAGCCAGCACTCTCACTAATAGTGTAATGGCTGTTGGTTTTCTCCCTCCTCCTGCTGTTTTTACATTTCTCCCTTGCCTCAGAAACAACAACACCATCAACATAATATATACGCAACATCTGAACTATCAAATATTTATACAATATTACTGTACATATGGCTGCCTAAAGCCTACAGGACCGTACATCTTCATAGGAAACGTTTACCACTTTTTCATTTTTACTATATGCAGCAATTGCTCGGGCATAAGGCAACATTGCAGCTTATTGTCCTTATGTGGTTTGACTAGCTGTATATCCGCTGCAGAGAATATGCAAGAGTAACCAGTATGCATGTTATGGGAATATTAAAGTAAAGGGATAAAACAGGGAAAATAGGCAGCGAGGTGAGGGGAGGAGAAGGGAGGACAGTGAGTTTATGAATCCTGCTTTAATGGTACCACATTATTCAGAAGTCCTCCAGGCCAAATCCAGCTGTTCACTCGTAGCCCCTTGCTTGCACTCACCATTATTTTCCCCCCTCTCTTTTCCCTTTGCTCTCGTTCTCTTTCTCTATTGCCCCGACTCACATTCTTGTTTTCTCCCTATATTTTTAAAAGCTGCTCCAACCCACCTCACTCTCTCTAACTCCCTATCTCTCCCTCTCTATCTCTCCCCCCTCCCTTGCTCCCTCACTCCCGCTGTCTTTCCCTTAATCCCATCCACGGTCGTTGAGTGACAAACCTAATTGGAGTGCAGAGCGGGTCCAGTGGGAAACCAGACATGAAGCAAAAGAGGCACTCACTTCTGTAAAGAAACATGCAACACAGAGAGACAGAGACAGTGATGGCTGGTCAAACAGACTAGAGGGAGAGAGGCAATCAAAGCACATTGAAAGCGTGATATATGTGTGTGTGTGTGTGAGAGAGAGTGTGCGGGTGAGTGATACCTTGTTTAGAGCTGAAATGTCAGGTTACTGAAGTAAACCCTGTCCCCGTGGAAGCCATCAGTCATCCTGATTTCAAATTTGTTGTTAATAACCTGTTAGATTGCTTCGTTCTGAGTGAAATACAACACTACCTGCAAGCTTTAGTGACTTACTAACAACTGTTGCTGCAGTGTAGCTACACACAGATTTTATTTGTGCTGCCTGTGCAGTGTTTTTATAGTTATTATTTGTGATCATTCTTCCTCTCACATGTCAGCGTAGAAATGCAGACTGATTGGAGGAGTGAGCTGGAAGACGGAGCTGGAATCATGATGATAAACCAGCTTCCAAAATGACAGTGCTACGCTAGTTTTTTGCTTCAAGTTGACAAAAATGTGTGTCACAAAGTTGGAAATCTGGATGCTGTCTGTCTGTCCTATATGTAGCACAGTGGAAATTGAGGGTGTGAAGGTTGGAGTGGTGCATGGACATATGAGTGAATTAATGAAGAGTCTTATTTTCAAGTCTGGCCATTTACCTGACCGATCCCTTGTGGAATTATTCAGACTTATTAACAACATCAGCAACAAACCATTGTGGTATGTAAATCTACCAGCATCTAACAGCACAATACATAGACCTTACACAAATCTGAATAAACAACAGTGGAGATCAACATATATACAGAGCCTCACAAATATAAATATTCTGATGTAAAAAATATAATTCAAATAAAACAGAATCTATGTATATGCATCAGTCAGTTAAATATCTGATCCAGTGTGTTAATAAGCAGTGTGTAATCCGTATAAAGAAAAGTGAAGCATGAGGATTTTATCTTTGGCAAGTTATTTTTCTCCTCCTATGCCATGCTTCAGAAATATATTGAGAAAACTCTAAAACATTATCAAAAAGGTATTTAATTAAAGCTGTATCCTCAATTCTGATCATATCTAAATCTGGAACATGACCTTTTTTTAAAGCCACGATTGTCGCAAATCATTATATAAAAGACAGTAGAGAAAAAAGTAGTTTTGTTTTCCCACCTCGTTCAGTTCACAATATTCCCATATTGTTTCACCTACAACCACACGTCTTTATCTTCCAGGTTCAATATGTAGCAGCAGGTTGAGGTTTGTGAAAAGATCAGAGAAGGGGTGTTTATGAAACATTTTTATTTATGAAAATAGATCACGAACCACAGTGGGCCTATGTAGACTGTGAAGCCTGTAAAGTTTTTTTCTTGCAGCTGTCAAAGTAACATTCATAGAATTATGAACTTTCTTCTGCTATAACTTTAATAAAACAATTTCAGAGCTTGAACTTAACCACTGTCTTTGCAGACACATTTTATGCAATCATACAATACAAAACAAAAAGTTAAATACTAATTTAACATGCCTGAACAAAGTCCCCCTTTTCAGGACCATGGCTAGCGCCGCTCTGCCAGGTGTGCTAAAACACGTATTTACAAACTTTAATATATTAATAGAAAAGAATCTGTCATTAAATATGTTTTAAGGTCTTGCAGAATTATCCAATATCTTGTCTCCCAATGACAGTGACCAATTATTGCATGACAGGTGTGGCTTACCATAGGAAAACACTGACTTCTCAGATATTATGTTTTAGAAACACATCTTTGTATTTTTGTACCACAGTAACAGAATAAAGTGGCATCCATGGGTTGTGTATCCAATGTCAGACCTTCTCACCAACACAGGAACTACCTTCCACCTTTCTGGGTCGACCACCACATAAAGCCCAGTGCTTAAGAAACAGTTACCTACTCCTGACACCGACACCGAGTTTATGCCAAAGGTGCAGTAGAGGTTAAAATCATGAGTCACTTTGCTGATTCATAATGGATTCAGTCCAGGTCAAAGATTCATAGTCACTGATTATGTGGTTTGTTATATTTTTTCTAACATAAGCCATCAAGTCACTGCTCAAGTCTGCTCTAACATATATATAATGCCACAATGTTCAGTTTTTATTCAGATAATAGTTCAGTTTGAATACTCTGTGTTAAAGATGTAGTCATACATGTGCGAAATACCTACACCATACAGTCTGTGAATGCAGTCTGAACCACACAGTAGGACATGGGCTGATGATGACATTGACTCCACACAGACCTTTGTAATTTTTCATCATGTATAACTTGAGCATACAGACAACAGTGAAATACAAAATGGCCAGTAACTGTCTCCTCTCCATCATTTTTTTAGCTTTCAGACACAATTTATTACTATTTTTATCATGAGGCAAACAGTCTGTATATGAAGATTCCAATGATTACAAGGGTAATTCAGTCCCTTTTTATGAAATGTTATGTACACTTAACCTTCTGAGTATAATAAATAAGCTCATAATGAAAAGCTGGTTTATCTGGTTCTAATCTAATATTCTTTTCAATATTACATTTTTTGTTGTTGTTGTTGTTGTTGAGAACAATATTTATGAAACCTCCAAAAACACCAACACATTTCAGCTATAGTGCCGTTGGCACAGTCTTTAGAGTTGTACACCATGTGTCTGAATGTGAGAGGCTTTTTAATATGTGTGCAAAGCGTCTCAAGTCATTGCGCATTCTCGTCAGACAAGCAATGACAAGCACTCATAACAGTGGTTATGAAAAGCTTGGGTTTGCCCATGTTAATGCAAAGATTAGAACACTTGCATGGGAACACACACTGCATACCATCGACACAGTCAGTGGTACGCAGTGTGTGTGAGAGCGCCCCAGGCCTCGGCTGTGGTTAGACCATCAAAGATGGTGTCATAGAGAGATATGAGAGAGGTTTCCCTTTTTCCTTTATATAACTCACACACCAGCCACTGCACATGCAAACACAAACAGAAACGCACCAAAAAAAATCAATGGTAGATGAATGATTAAACCCTAAAGTCCCATCAAACAAGACCAATATATTCTGACAACGGTCTACAGTCAAGCTGCCTGAAAACAGAGGGTTTGTGCATTAGTGGGATTTAAACCAGCTAAAGACATTGAAAGATAAACGAAAAGAGCCATCGAAAGATGTTTAATGAAATAATTAGCTGTCAAAAGGCAGGCTGTGGAGCTGGCAAAGAATCCATCACGAGGAAGGGTAAAATCCCCCGGTTTAAGTTATAATCCAAGCTTTCAGGGTCCAGGGTGATATGGACCACTTTTTTTCTTTGACTGCATTTTGGCTGGATTAATTGACAGGTTTGTCACAGGAATGAAAGCTGTTTGGGGCAGCTGGAAAGTCAGGACCTAACAGGGAAAATCTGTGGCTTAAAGAAATGGGCTGCAGCACAGCCAATATTGGTGCCAGAAATCAAACACTGTGCGTGTGCGTGAGACCAGTGTGTCACTGATTTTGTGTATTTCTGTGTTTTGTGTTGCACACTTTGCTTAGTTCATACAGACGGGTTACAAGTTGAAGGAAAAACTTGAAAAATGAGTGGAGAAACAATGGAAATATTATGATACCCCCATCCACAGGGCACGAGGGGTCACTGAATGATTTCAATGAGTATGAAATTGATGTGAATCATATGTTCTGGCCTTCGAAGTCACCAGATCTTAAACCAGTGGAACATCTATGGCAGATTTTGGACTGATGTGTTAGACAGTGCTCTCCATCACCATCAACAAAACACCTAGTTAGGGAATATCTTATGAAAGAATGGTGTTCATCCCTCCAGCAGAGTCCAGAGACTTGTAGAATCAATGCTAAGTTGCATTGATGCTGTTCTGGCAGCACATGGTTCCTCAGCACCTTACTAAGAGGCTTTATGTTGGTTAATTTCTCACCCGTCTGTATGTGAAATGTAGCATCTCAGACTGTAGAACTGAATCTGAAGGATTATTACTTTTATTGTCCCAGTCCTGGATCTCAAATGTTGCTTAACTTGCAATTGTCTATTTTTGTTCTGTCCAGGGTTCAGGTTTGTCCAGTTTCCCGTCATATGCTGCCTGACCATCTGAAGACTCACAACCTGCTCTGCAACGTAATGGCCTTCCTTGAACCTGGTCTTATCTCTCTGGCTTTTGAGGGTGAGTAAATTCAAAGCCCGGGAAAACCTTCTTTAGCCTTTTGAAGTTCCCAGACCTGTTTGCGTGAAATCAATCGCAGGCACCTTTTTTCTAATGCCTCACTTCAAAGTGCTGTCCTGTCCCACTGCTGCCGCTACGGCCTTCCTCCATTTTCATCAGTGGCACTCAGAGATTGGTGCCTCTCGGTTCTTAAGTAAGATTCAGCTCTCTGATTACACTTCCCCTAGTTGAGGGATTGTTAATGGAACATAAAAATAACTGACCCTGAAACTGTGGATGGCAGGGTGCATTATTTAACTACTCCTACCAAAGCCTCCAGGGAGAGAAGGAAGGAGGGGCAGATAGAATGAGGAGTAACAACCAAACAGAGAAAAGAAGGAGAAAGACATGGCATTCTTGGTGAGACATTCCCCAGCTGTGTATAGTAGTGATCCTTTGCTTACCAATTGCAAGAGACAACAACAATTTTGCAGCTGTTCTATGTCCTTGTCTGAAACTTCCAGCCTTCCCGTCCTTGGTTATAGTAATTCTTTAAGGGTCACACATCCTGATGTTGTTGTAATTGGTCTCCTGTGTGTAGATGTTGCTAGTACATTTGGAGTGCCTCAAGGCTCTGGATGTCTGTGTCTGCATGTGTTACTGTACAAACAGGTGCTGTGGGAGCAGAAAAAAAAGGTGTACAAAAAAACAGAACAACAATGGGTGAATGGCATGGGTTCATAGAGAAGCATTCCCAGTGTTGTTGTTCAAGCTATTTCACGTCTGTTTCATGAATTATTAACAGCAAAGCTCTTTTGTCTTTTCCACAACAAAAACAATGGAGAAAAATGAGGAAAACCAAGGGAAAGATGGACTGAGACTGTCTCTCTGTGTCTTATCATCTTCTTGTCTTTCCCTGGTGTTGATCATGTTAAGGATATAGCAAAAAATCAGATATATATATATATTTAAACATATATGCGTGAGTGTGTGTGTGCGTGTGTGCGATGCTAATATTATCAAAGATTTGTTTTCCTCCCACATTGTACAACGTGAAGTGCACATTTATCCTCACAGGCCTGCAGTAAAGACGATGTAGTATTTTAAATTGAGTTATTTTTTTCTCATAATTGGGTGGTCTGGGTGGGATTTGGACAGACTCTCTTCAGCCTTAACATTAACAATTTATTGAATTTTTTACCTACAGCAGCACAAGTGGTGTGATTCATCTTTTTTTTTTTTTTTTTTTAAATACACATTAAACAACAGTTTTTGCTGGCTGATGCTTTTGGCTGCTGTTGCTATATTTTGACAGTGTTCAACTGGTTGCGACTGGGCATTTTTGACAATTGTCCTTCACAGAGAAGACATCAGACATCTATAGCCAATATCTTCTTCCATCATCTATAGACATTCTCAGCTCAGTCTTGATCTCAATTTTGTGTATCAGCTTGGATCTTACCATTTTCATACTAGCTGAGGTTTAGCCTGATGTGAAACATCACTATGTTCCATTCATGAAACATGAAACACAAATCATGAAACATGAATGGAGCATGATTAAGTCAATTGCTCAGATCCCTATTAGCATGTTTTGTGTCAATGTGTTGACCCAAGAAAATGGAAGACAGAATGGAGTTTCAGTTGCCCAGTTGCTACACCCCATTGCTCTTAGTTATGTTGCTACCCCTGCATCACTTACCAGTTGAAATTCTAAAAATGTTTTGGGCCTTTGATGTCAGACAAAGGTAGACAAAAGCAGGCTTCTCGTTTCTGGCCAGAGAGCATCAGTTTTGCCAACTGTTAGATGTAGTCAGTCAGCTAATTAAGCTAATAATCCATATGTTGGTTAAAACACAGTCTTAGGTTGAATTGACAGACTGTTATTTCCTTTTTAATCCTGTATAGTTGTTTACCTTGTACTTGGATAAGCAAGATAAATATGATAAATGCTTCATAGGTAGTACTTTGAAGCAGTTTGTTTCTGTTTTAATATTAGAGGCTTTGAGGATATTTCTGTCTTGAGTTTGGCTGGGGTTGTTCAAGCTCCCCAAAATGGCTTCACTGGGCTGTGAAGCCATTTTGTCATGGTGGTTACATAGGGTGCTGCAACATCTGCATTTATTACATGACGTGCACTGGTCCAAAAAAGCATTTTTCCCATACACAATAACTGGAAAAGGAGCAGCTGTAAAACAGTGAATACGTTTTTTCTCAGTATCACAGACCTCCCCAAGTGATTATCAGAATTTGATCCATTCAGTCCAGTAACATGTAGAAAGTCTAGAACAGCCATACGATTGCATTTTTTTTTTTTTTGGTCCCGATCATGTGAGTGCTTGGCCAGTGGAAGCCTCAGACTGCCTTGGCCGGAGAAGGACTACAGGCTCTACTGGCCCAAAAAACGTGAAAGCATGAGGAAACTCGCTGAGGATTTTCCAGCAAATGTGCCCAGTGAGTAATTTTCATGGGTATGAATGGGGTGCCATCTTTGAGCATGATGTCTAGTTCTCCTTTTTACATCCATGAGATTGCTGAGGTGCAAAATTTCCCCAAATCTAGAAAAGGCCAGGAAAGAGCTGCTACATTACCCTGCTCCCTGATATACCAGCATCTAGGACCTGCTTCCACACAGTGGAAATACTATACACAGTGGATGTGCTGTCATGAGTGGGCCTTTTTTAACAAAACCTGAAACTCTGTATAATAGTCTCATATGAAATGCTCCTTGGCCTTGAAAGTAATGCTGGGTTAGATTGCTAATGCAGTTAGAAATACATGCTAATGTTTGCAGCCTTTGTTAGAAATAAGCACACTGATACATTCATTCTCTACACTTTTGTTCTTGTATTTTTTTTTAAAGGTTACCTTACCTATGCCAATAAATAAATAAATAAATAAATAGATCTGTAACAAAAGCAGGAAATAGCAGAGAAGTCGTAATGGCTCAAACATGGGTCAATCATGAAAAAAATGCACTCATGTCAGTGCTCTGCATTGAATCGCAAGTTCATACGCACATTCATACACATACACATACACACCTACACACAGTAAGTCATGGCCATTTAGAGTAGAAGTGTGTTGACGGTGATAAAGGACATCAGGTGTCCAACAGTGCCTCCCACAAAGTCTAAGGATCCTTGAGTTGGAACAGCTTGGTGCTCTCTGTGGGCAGTCTGTATTCCGCTCTAAAGGGAAACCTTGAGCTGGAGGGTCCGGTGCACACGCATACACACACACACACACACACACACACACACACACACACACACGCACACACACACACACACACACACACACACACACACACATATAGTTATGCATACAAGCCAACATGTCCACAAACACATACATACATGCACACACCAGGGAGTCTCATTCACAAACTGGACTAATACTGAGCTTAGGCAACCTTGCTTCTTTTGCCCCGCCCCTCCCCACTTCTCTCTTCAGCGTCATCTAGGGGATTCAATTTCTGTGTCTCCAGACGAGTTGCGGATCTCTCTGTGTCCATCTGTCTCACCGCTTGTCTTGGCTTCTGCATCTCTTTTGCTCTCCTTCTCTCTTCCTGACTTTCTCCCTCTCTCCGTCTGTTTGCCATCTATCTTCCTCCAAATGTAGTCAGTTGTGGACTTAAGAGGTAAATTCAGTTCAGATTTACAGCCATAGAAATGACAGACTAAATTTCTGTTTCTCTCAGTCTCTCTCCCTTTTCTTTCTCCCCTCATATTTGTCTGCACCTGAGCATGAAATCACATTGGCTCGCTATTGAACTACGGACATCAATATGACACATGAAGACACTCTGAGTGATTTATTTATGTGTAATGAATTTAGAGCAGCAGTCTGGCGCAGTAAGAAAAGACGAAAAGTTCAAAGCTTCAAAGGCTTGAAGGCGTAAGAGGAGAACCTCCTTCACACGCTACATGCACAGGCCGCATGTACACACACACAGTAAACTGTTACATAATACTCATATATATATTTGGAGTTCATCATGGCTTCAGGGCATATACTACAAAGCACTGTTTGCTCTATATCAGCAGCGGGTTATTTTTCAGGTATCTATCTAGCTGTCTATCTATCTTTCATACTGCTACGTTTATTCTTGCCATAAGTGAACAGACCTGTCAATGATTAATTAATAAACAGAGCAGCGCACATCTGCTTATCACCACCATCTTTTAAAGAAGTTATTGTTCCATACGTTCTTGCCAGAGTATTACTAAGCCTGATAAGCAGGATTTTAAGACAATGCCCCATCTGTTCTCTCAGCACAGGTGCTGGGCAATGATTTACTTGAGAGGCACAATTACACGTTGAATGAAAACACCAAGAAAACAAGGTTGACGTTAATATTCGCAGAGATTTTCTAATGCACTTGCAAGAGTGAGGGAAGGTCCTTGTGTTAGATTCAAAAGATTCAGATTTCAAAAGTAGATTTGATGTTTAAATAATTTTGCTTTTAAAAATTTTAAACAGGCATGACCAGTGAGGTCAGTAGCTCTCCAGAAAAATAGCATGCTTCTACAGCAAGTCTTTCATCTCAGATCTCAGAGTGATCCCAGGTATTATACTGTAAGACACTTAGTCCAACACAAACTCTCAAACATAAAAAAAAAACAGACACACAGTCTGCCATAAGTGTTGCACACATTTGTGATTCTCAGACAACAGAGAATCATGCAACTTGCATCACACTACAGTAAGACTTCCACTGACTTATCTGTCCTGAGCTTACACATACAATCAAAGGTATTGCGTTAAGATATTGAGTTCATTTGCTATAATATGGGGCCCGAGTGACATCATTTCTATCTCTGGTATATTTTTCCATTTTTTTATTCCTCATTATTCAGTTGAATGAAGCTGAATGCTGTTCATCTGCATATGTTTTTTTTTTTCTTTACATGTTGGAGCACTGCCCATATTACGGATGATTGCCAGAGCTGAGAATAGGCATGGTCCTCAGGACATCAACGACTTGATTATCATTTAAATATCAACACATTGCCCTTATGTTACCTCATTTACATAGAACTCGAACTTCATAGCACCTCTCTTGCTCTTACAGCGGAGTGCTAAAAATACCAAAGCAATTGGCAAAGGATGTTTTAAAGCCGCGTTAATCAATATATATATATATATTTTTATAACAGTGGGTCAGATTGCTAAGTGTAAGGTGAAAGGGGTGGGGTCATAAAGACAAACCACAGAGAGTTATCTCACAACGGTGTACAGCCGCCCAGCTCTAGAACGCGTTTTAACATCTTTCACCCAAGTCTGTTGGTTTCATGGCGCACAACTTTATAGTTGTGGTTCACTTCTACCACTCTCACAGCAGACAGCTTTAACAAACTAGATGTACACTCCCAGCACACGGTAGCAAACACACAAAGTTAGCTACTAGTTGGTGAACATAGAAGACCATTAAGAGCCGAAGACACAAATATTTCCATCAGAACTTGGTGGATAGCACATCCAAGAAAAAGTAAATATTGTACTTAAATGAATAACATTGACAGACTGCTGTGTGCTATTTGTAGGTCTGTTTGTGCATATCTGTCTGGTTATTTCCATTCTGTTATGAAAGAAACTAATGAATGTTTTCTTCAATCAGACACCCAAACACTTTCTCCTTATGAATCAAATAAAAAGAATGTTTTTGAACCCATACAGTTGAATTGTTTAATGCACTGGTAAACTGATCTTCCAGGCTGGTGCACATAAATAACACAGACACCTCTACAGTTGGTCCAGAACATGTGGTGTTAATAAATATAGCCATTAGTATTTTTCCCTTCAACTCAAACCATTGTTGATAAAACTGTAATCAGGATACATAACCATCAAACCATCATCGTAAGCCTGAATACACACAAACACAATTACACAACACAGATTACACACAATCCCCACAAGCACACTGAGAAAGTTTAGAAGACGTATCAAGGCAAAGGCATGCAAAAGCCTGCAGGGACGGAGTCACATAATGAGCCAAATCTGAAATGTGTGAATCTGACAACAAAATTCATCAGTGCATTCTCAAAGCCCATCTCACCCCATCCTCCCCTCTCTCTGACTATCTCTGACTCTCTCTTCCCTTATCTGCTTCTGCTCACACACACACACGCACATGCACACACACACGCACACACACACACAGTTTATCTAATCACAATACCAAAAATCAACTGCAACTTCTGAAAGTTGCGCTGTTGCAGATACCCCCTGACTATTCAAGCTACGGGTTTTCTGTGCGCACATGTGTGAGTGTGTGTATGTGCATAAATCTAGTCCCTCAGTCATGGCCTAATTGGAGTATCTGAGGCAGGGGACACAGCGATGTGAAGTGCTAATTTGATTTGTGTTTGTGGCTCTCTGAGAATGGCTTGATGGAACTGATGCAATTAGTGGTAACACAATTGTGTCTTTGTTTCTTTGTGTGTGTATGTGTATGTATTGCAGTCAAGTACTGTATGCTTTTTTCGTGTGAATGTGTGTTTTCTTACTGGGCTGTGTCACACGTTTTCAAAGTTGCGTGTTTTCTGAACATTCAAGTTTGTCTTTGGTTATTTGAGAAAGACAGAGCGGGGAGGGAGAAGGAGTCTCACCACCCAAGTAAAGTTTGCTGTCAAGTGGCAAAGTAAACATGGTTGATATCCTGTCTTAATTGATTTGTTTGTGTTTGTTGATTGAGATGAAAGATGCAGCCATGGAGTGTAAACGTTCAAATTATGAAAAGCAGACTGCATAATTACATCTCTGAATATTTCCCTATGGAAAACTCCCTATGGGGCTGAAGTAAAGAGAGACAGAAAAACAGAAAGCGAGCAGAGGCGGATACAGAGAGTGACAGAGAAGCATTCTAACAAACTACCAAGTAAATGAAAAAATAGATAAATTTGATTAGGGAGATTTCAGTCATTACACATCTCATGGCTCTGTCTCTTCCACCACCCCAGAGGCTACTGGATTAGATCTAAACACTGGATTAAATTAATCTGCAACCTGGGATTAGGATTATGAGTGTGGGTTTCGAGAGATTTATGGCATGTTGCATAATGGATTTACAAGATTTTTATGGATTTAAACCAGTATATTGAGATCCCTTGGGGAACAGAGAAGTACAGTAGACTAAGGAAGGAAAGGCAATACAGAGTGAAGAGTGGATTATTTTTAATTCATCCTTTGAAGGTGTGTACATAGGCCCCGCTCGCATTTCAGGCCGATGAATATTCTTAGAAAATTTCTGTGTGCAAAGTCTGACTTGTATTTTCTTGAAAATGTAATTTAGTCTTGTCAGTCATTAATGTATCATTTCATATTGAAATGAGAGAAGGCATCTGAGGAGCCCAGGGGGGGACAGGCAGTGTTTTATTGGTTCCAAGCTGTTTTTTTTTACTTACAAGAAAACAAAGAAAAGGGAAAAACCACCGAGGCTGGTGGACACAAGGGGAGACAGGCACACATACAAATGAATATGTAGGTTATCTGCGGTCACCCTAGTTCTATGAACACAGGCACACAAACATATCTAGTATAACAGGTGTCCTGGGCTTTACCTTGCAAACATTTCTGCTCTTAATCAACTTGTATAATCTTAATCAACATTTTAGTGATTGGGGACCTACAATAGTAAAATCATATCTCATACAGAAGGGTCATTCTCCGGATGCAGGGTAGTTTTTGCTTGCAAACATGTCTACTTACCACACAAAATGATCATGTGTTGAACAGATCCAGTGCTACTGACCTGAAAGGAAACCATTTTGACTCACAATATCTCTCCCATAGCCTCGATCCAAAACCTGATGTCAGTCTCAGTGTTCTGTAGGTCCTAGCACTGCACTATAGCATCTCCACAGCCTTTACTCTTTTGTGTGGATAACAGACCGAGCAGCCAGTCGATGTAAGCCATTGCAGTGTGTATGTCATCTGGTTCTCACAGAATTTCTTGGATCTTACACCGTAAGTTGAGGGAAATTATTCAGGTCCAGACACACTGCTGTCATGCTGATGTAACAGTTCTCCCGTGGGGTCCACGATGAACTTATGAACTCCTATCAGAGAGACATGCACAGACACAGCCACTGTCTGCAGAGGTGGTCTTTGTTCTTGGACTATGGGTTGTCCAGGTCTCCAGACTCTTCTTGGTTGTTGGCTTAATGATTACCATTCGACATTTGTGATTTCATCATTCATGCAGCAATACTAGTGAAACTACGATGTGAGCAGCTGTCACAATGTAGAGGATTTGCAAGTCAGTCGGAGCTGTAAACTCCACAACGACCGCCTGTCTGGTCTCATTCCAGTTTACACATACAGCTCAGGCTACAGGTTAGCCAAAGGATACGCTGCTCTCATAGGCCAGTCCCAGACAAGCAATGTGTGATATCTTCCTGTGTCTGGGAACCATGGAAATTTGTATATTTTAGGTGCTTTCTTTACTGTGCTGGCAAATCAGCTGCCCACATGGACCTTTTCCAACACTGCCTTACACACATTATGCATTCAATTTGATTTGCATTTAGTGTAATCATTAGCAAACATCCATCTCCAGAATGGCCCACATATCTCATTTTTCCTTCAGGTGCAAAAAAAAAAAAAAAAAAAAATTAACTAGATAATTTATAAAGGATAATGAGGAACCTCTTTTACAGAATGAGTTAAAGTTTGTTTGTTCATCACACATTCACTCATCATGTCTTGCAGTTATGGTCACATAATCACCGGGAAGATCTAATCACTGCCAAATGTTCACTTCCTCAAATATGCTGAGGTGTAACTCACACTGGATAAGAACTCGTGCCAAATGCCATTAATGTACAGAAAATGTAAATGTAATGGGATTGAAGACCCAGTGGCAGCTGCTAGCTGTGACAGACCACAGAGCAAGACTTCTTAAGTTGTCCCCTCTTAACCCTGAGATGTGCACATTCAAAACATACATGGCACCAAAGTGGCTGATATTTTAAAAGCAATATGTTGGATATTATAGGCCAGCTTACACTTTAGAATGTAGTCAAAGCCACAAACCAAAGTACCATGTTAGTATTGTGAATCGTCAAACTACATCATATTTTGTTGCTTCCAGTTATATTCTAAGGGGGCCAATAAGAAATATCAATTCAGGCCGATAAAGCTCATGTTCACATGTGTAAAATTCTGACAGAAAATCCTCAGCTGTGTCCACCACTCAAGCCTTAGGCAAATTGTAGTTTCACCATTTCATTCAGTGTCTCTTGTGCCATGAGTCTCAGCAAGTAGTCTCTGATTAGTTTTAATTTGGAGGAGGCTCGCTCCACTGTCGCAACTTTGACAGATGTCACTTTGCTTGGCTTGCTTCAAGCCATGGTCAGACATCCCAGGGGAAATTATTCTGCTGTGAATTTCAGGGACCGGAGTCAGTTTGCTGCGCTGACTTCAGTCAGCCTATTTTAGTCCAACGTTCTTCTCCTCCTCTTTTAGATCTCTCTTTTTCTTACATGTTAACAAAACTCTAATAGAAATGAACCACACTTCTGCTGGCCTGTTGCTTATACACAGACACACAGTCTTGAAGATAAGAGTTTGCTGTATATGGCTTGAATTGAGAAAAAAACACAACCTTTGTCCTACTGTAGTGCTGGCTGTTTGTACTGAATACAAACAGGTAAAAAAAAATGCTGCAGCAGGTAAATTTGCACAAATAAAGTAAGGTGAGGTCTCAGAGGACAAAATTGTGTTAAACAATTTCTTTAAGGAATCCAGCTCAGATTATCACAGTTGCGGGAAGGTACAGTATACACACCACACCATTATATTCTAATTCATACTATGTATTTGCATTTTAATAAATCTGTCTTATTTAACAGATTTTCTGTTCTCAAGTGCAGAGTGAATAAATACCCACCTAAAGAGAAGTCACTCATTTCCTTTTTCAGCGTCACAACACATCAACTGAACACCCACACATACTCACTCTCACACATACATATACAGGTTCTTTTCTTACTATCTTTGTGAGGACACTCACTGGCACAGTGCATTCCCTAGCCCCTTACCTTAACCTTAATCATTACAACTGAAAGCCTAACCCTTAACCTGACCCCAACTTAATTTTAACCTTAACTCTAAAACCAAATCTTAACCATCAAACAGCCCTTTAAAGTTGTGAGGACCAGCCCAAATATCCTCACAACAATGGTTTCGAACCAAAATTTGTCCACTCAACCATAGAAAGACATGTACACAGACACACACACTGTATGATTGATGGATGGTGTTTTCAGAAATAGTCTGAGCTGGGTCAAATCAGCCACAGCTTAAGATGCTTCAGGTTCACGACTCTCTCTTACTGCTGCAGCCAGTACCGCCCACTGCCAGTAATCATACCAAAATCTTAGAGCATTCAAAAGATGATAGCTGTTGACAGAGATAAGATCACCGTATTCCACCTTAAGAGTAGAACTTTTCAACGAGAGTCGCTCACACTGGGAGAAACTGAACCTGTGTGCACAGAGAGAGGAAGGGCTGAGCTAAAAGGTTAAAAGTGACTTTTCAAAGTCACAGCTTCATAGATATTTGTCTGCACACAAATTTTGTTTTATGTTCATTTTAGTACAAAATAGTAAACTAAAGCATCACTTTTTATAGACAGAATTAAAAACAGCATACTATTAAGATTACAAAGTATGTACTGTTTAGTAATAATTTGTAATATGGGTAATGCATTGGTCAACTGTCGAATTCATGAACCAGCATATTATCAGAAAGTCAGGGTGTCCACCCATATCGTAAGACAGAAGGAAACTCTTTGGTCCCTTCTCCCCCTGTCCCTTTCCCCTGTGCCATAGTCAAACAGGCCATTGGACATAGCTGGAGAAGTTCTGGTACATAGGCGGGTGAAGATTCTTACTACCTTGCTAATTCGCCACCATAACAACATCAGTCAAGGTGCAAGTGTACCTGCCTTATGACGGTAATGGGAGATGGCACTCTGCAATGGTTTATTACATGCTAAATGCAATGTGTTAAATAAGAATGATTATGTTATTAAATTTATTTAATTAAAGTAGTAGAAATGTACATTATGCTTAAATGGTATGCATATTTTAAGGCACGCACCAGGAGTTTCTCCACCTTAGTTTTTTCCCTGGCCTGTATTTGGGCCGCAGCCTTTATTTGTTCGTCATCAAATAATCTTTTCAGCTTTTCAAGTACAGCATGAGTAAATGTACTTAAAGGAGTTACGTTCCATCAGAAGCACGGCTGTGCAAGACTTCATTTCCATGAAGTAAATTTCTGTATTTGATTAATTGGCACAATATTGGCAGCCTGGACACAAGGCTAAAATTTACAGCTGCAGTCTATGGCATCTTTAATGACTTCAAATAAAAAATAGAATGTGGTGTATGCTTCTTACACATCTGACTGGACTGTAAAACATATGCAGAATAGTGATTTTTTTTTTTTTTTTTGTATTATTATTATTGTTTCTCTTCATTATAAAGAACAAAGGCATCATCTCCTTTGCTGGAAAGAACAAAATCAGTCAGAATAGGAAATTCTCAAGGGTCAGCCTAAATGTATTGTTACAGTCAGCTGGGAAACCCTGGGAAGAATATTTCTTTGTAAATATTTAGTCATAAAAAGTGATAGACTACACTGTTTGCTAGTGGCTGGAACTTAACAGCAGACAGGCAAAGTTAGTCACTGGGTAGTGAAGAAAAGAAGAGGGAATATTTGACTTGACTCGGGTGGTGAGAAACTTGGTTCCATTGGGATGATAATGTTGCTCAGTGCAGGTTTTTTCTTGTTTGTTTTTGTTTTTCAGTGATATGTAGCCATAACTGAGTAAGGCCATCATATGTCAGTCCGTTGTGTGTGTCTGCTGTTGTGCTCCCAAGTGGTGAAAAATTGACTTAGGCAGCTCTGAAGATATGTTAATTTGTTTTTCAATTTTTTTAAAAAGGTTATTATAATGGAAAACATAGTACAGTAAAATATACGGTATTTCACTTTTTTATTCTATCTTAAAGTTTTGTATTTCGCCATGGATTACAACTTCATTATCTCCATCTTTGTTTGCATTCACACACTACATTAACAAAAGTATAAAGTCTAACCTTCTGCATGTAGATCCCCTGCTATGTGCAGACCAGTCATTTGGGCAAAATGACTGTCCATTACAGATAATGTGTCTTTTATGAGTCATAGACACATTGTTTGTAGATAACGGCCACGCTGGCTAACTTTGTGTAATATTGCTAATAACATTTCATTTGTCTTTGTCGTGATGATGGGGAAATGTGAGATGACTAACACATCCAAACTCATGCACACAGTTGCAGAACTGCCTCCTCATCTTATTCCAACTCCTCCACTTTTTTTTCGACATGCATGGCATCTGTCACAGGGCACACTTCGCATTAGCTTTGAATCGTCTCCTTATGCTCTCAAATGTATGATATCAGTGGGCGCTGCAGAAACAGAGACAGAGAGAGAGAGACATGATGTCCAGTAGACAGTGCAATGCGGTGCCAGGAGAAAATAGAATTAATATTGTGCCAGCAATCTTGTTAAAACTCCCACCCTAGCCCCACCCACAACACAACGACACACACACACACACTGGCCCTTGACAAGCAATCCTATTAAACAATGAGTGTGGCATTTAATCTCTTAACAAGGGGGGAAACCTGCAGACAGACAGACAGAGAGATAGACAGGAGTATTTGCGCTTTCTCTCCGTCTCTTACTTTGTGTTTAGTCTCTACCCTTCATGAAGCATCCTTTTGTCCTGTCATTCCTGCTGCAGCTCCTCATTATAGCCTCACTTTATTCAAGGTGTATTCAAGCGATAATTCACAACAATGCCCTGGTAAGGTAATGCGCAGTAGGCACACCACTCTGGCTGTCCCCTCCATTATGTAATGAATGGATGTACAGAGAACATGTAAATGATATCTGTTAAAATCCCAAACAATCCAGCAGAAACAGCCTGTAATGTATCTGGATCCACATAAACAGCCTAGTCATTAACACACACACATGCACA
This sequence comes from Toxotes jaculatrix, assembly GCF_017976425.1. Taxonomy (NCBI): domain Eukaryota; kingdom Metazoa; phylum Chordata; class Actinopteri; family Toxotidae; genus Toxotes; species Toxotes jaculatrix. The sequence continues at coordinate 23,143,652 of NC_054397.1, read as the reverse complement.
CATACCAAACAACATGCACGTTTACACCCACCACCAATCTATCAGCCTAATTATCACTGACTTCATAGTGAGACAAACTCACTTAGTCAGCAGAATATCCACCAACCCAAAGTTATCACTACAGCACTGGATACACAGAACTCTCATGCAGACACTATATAGAATGAATAAACATTCACGTGCACATGACAGCGGTCCTTTTGCTGTGGTTCAATAATTGCTGCATAGATTATTTAGAGAAGAGACTCTTCCTAGGAGTGGCACAACACTGGTGCAAATAATTGTACAGCATAAAAGGGAAGCATGCAAGGAGCTCATCCCAATTAAGCACAAAGGAATTGTCAAAATAATAACAGTTATAATCACACAAACAACCAAAAGACCGTTCTTCAGTTTAGGGGTGCAGCTAAAACTTTTTTCATTACTGATTAATCTGCCAGTTATTTTTCTGATTAACTGTTTGGTTAGACGAAAAGACTCTACAGTGACACTAGCGTATTATATTGATTTCATATATAAATAAAAAGCAGTGGACATATAGAAGCCAAACACCAAACACTCCTATAGACTATGGATTGTAAATAATCAAATTGAAATTCTTCATTAAAATAGTTAAAATGGATAAGAAAGCTGAAAGAACCAGCATCACCATATGTAGGTTGTTTGTCTCTACATTGGGATACAGCCCAGCAGCAGGCGTACCTGACCTTCATCGTCATGGTAAGGTTGTGGAATGGTCATGGACTGGAAAGAAGCAACACTGACACTGACGTGAGCCCAGTTTGTACTGTTGTGTTGAATCGACACTGTAGGTACAGTGTAGCTATGTACCCAACGCTGTAACCTGACATGCGCCTCCATAGAAATGTAACTACACATTGAAGCGACACAGGTCACAACAGCTGTGATTGATCAGCTTGGTAGCGTGTGTCCACTGCTGTTTCTCTGAGATTACCCCAAAGGCAGAGCGCTGTATCTACATTTTTCATTTTTCGCTGTATCTACTCTGTATCTACTCTGTATCTACTCTGCCTTACTCTGCCTTACCCTACTCTGCCTCTGTTCCTGTGAAGACCAAAACCTCACGTCACAGGAACAGTTTCTTTCCCTCTGCCGCCACCCTCATCAACACAGCTCCCCACCCCCTTCCCCACCAAACAGCACAGACCCTCATTTCCCCAATACAGACTGTTACATTAACATAATTCAGCTCTGTACTGTATGCGTTATATTAACGCTCCTATAAGGCATTATTACCTCTGTGCTACATCCACTTTGCAACATTGCACATTATATTGTTATTATTTGTACAGACTTTCTTCCACTTAGTACTTTCCTCTTTCTCTTATTTTAGTATTAAAACTTTCTTTTCTTGTTCAAACTTGCACCAACAACACCACGTCAAATTCCTTGTATGTGTAACATACCTGGCAATAAAGTTTTCTGATTCTGATTCTGATTCTGATTCTTTGCAGGACAGTGTGTGATTTAGAAAAAACAACTTAAGGGCTGAACAGATAAATAAAAAGGCAAGAACATACAAGTCAGTGTGACAAATTCTTGTACATTAATTGGCATTAAATGCAACACAAAGTTTACATTAACTAAAAGCATAAAAATTATCCTAAAATCGTTATAAATACATAAAAACCGTTACCGCTTTTGCCTGGAGCTAAATTCAAGTTTCTCTCTCTGTTGGGCCTTAATTCTTCATTGAATTCAATTTTGCCATTTTTGCTTGAAAAATGACTTACAAGACTAATCAACAATCAGAATTAGTGATGGTTAGTGTTTTTTCATTTCCATCTCTTTGTGCAGCCAGGAGATCATTTGGCAGGTCTGTCTCTGAGGAAGAATTGTCTATGTTGACTCCTCTGTGGAATTTCTTAGAGGCAAGTGAATTTATGTATTTTTATTTTGCCAGGATAATTTTTCTAATTTTTTTTCATCTCTGGAAACAAAGATTACCTGAAAGAAAGCATGAATGCTTTTAGTCCTATTTGGGCTCGTATAGAGGTTGAAATGAGTGTTATAAAAAGGGCTCAAGGCTTGTTTTCACAGATGAAAAGAAAAAAAATCTGATATTTATATCAGCCCCATTCTGTAGTGAGTATGAAGTGATGCCTTCTTACACAGATCAATATCTGTGACATGAAATATAACTATCTGGACTCTTTTGACAAAAGATGAGTAAGCCTTGGGCAAAACTGACTCAACCACCTTTTATTCAACTAAATAGAAAATCTCTTATGATGAAATCTGGGCAGTGATAGAACAAACCTGCCTGCCTGAAGGTCAGCTTTAATATAGGCCACAGTGCTTTCACCTCCACCTTCACATCTTCAGATATAGAGCTCTAAGTATAAACGAATGTGACTCCATGAAAGGATAAATCTCTTTGCCTGAGTCTCCATAAATTCCAGTGTTGCACTTTAGTTACCATTTTAGGAGTGTGCTCTAATATTTCATTATTATTGCCTGTACATTCAAACTTCCACAGACCCTTGTTCTGTAACTCAGAACCATCATCACAATCGCAAAACTGTCTGAGCCTTAAAATATGACTTTATGGCTAAAGTCTGCCAACATCCAATAAAGAAAAGTCTTCCAGATAATACAGCTTGGGGTACATTTTATGGATTCGTATTTAGAATTCAAATAAGTGTGGGATTCCATCAAAATCTTTTGAGTTACTGTTCCTTATAAAAAAGTACTTCATGTATAGATGTATAGTTTGTAACTCCACTATGTTAGCTGGAATATGCAACTCAGTTTTTTTAAGTTATTACATAACTTACTGCACACTAATAGCATCATAACCTCTTACTTTTGTGAAACTAGAGTCCAGTCAAGTGTTAAGTGTTGTTGTCACAGCTCTTTATTCACCAGAAAGTATTCAAATAATGTATTCAAGTACACAATATTACAATATAGAGCTCCTCCATCCCATTCAATGCCCTGCATTAGGTTTTACTTCAGTAACAGGGAGTAAGTGACTACTCAAAAGTAAAATGAGTCTTGCATGCAGAATGGCCCCTTCCAAAATTCAGCCTACTGGATTACGTTTACTGATGCATTAACATGTAAGCAGCATTTTAATGTTGCAGTTGGTCAAGATGGAGCAAATATTACCTTTGCAAAGAGACATTGTCTCATTAACTTATATGGTCCGGTTCAGAAGTACACCTTGCTCTGAAAGCATCCTTCAGAGGAAATTTACAAGCTCATCCATGTAAATATTTTAGCAAATCCATTCTGGGTGAATGGTTTTACATTTCTACAGGGAAGTCATCACATTTAGATGTAATGAGAATCACTTAAATCTTTACTGGAGAAGTTAATCGTGTTGGACTTTCTTTCGGGTGTCCTTTACCTTTTACTTTAGTTCCTCCTGGGCTCTTTTTTTTCATATTCCTCCTCTTCTTGAGGCTGTGATGAGGCGGTCTATGAATATGCAATACTATAGGCTCATCTTGGTTTTCTGGATGCTATAGCAAGCAGTTACGCTACAGTAGAGGCTTGTGTGTCATTTCCTGTACAGCTGTTCCCCACTGGCAACACATTCAGAGTTTGGCTGGCTGATTTCCTCACTGTTTACACTAACAAAATTAACTCAGTAAATGTTAATTTAGTATTGTGCACCACTTATGAGTAAGTGTATTTTTTATGCAGAGGAAGGTTTCCCCTTGAACATTTTAATCAAAAATGTCCATGAAGTAGCCCAGAGACCCTGCATATTTTATTATGGCGTAATTAATGAGGTGGCTTAAATAGGTTGTATACAAATCCAGTCCCTTTAATCTATTCATATTAGTACAGTAGATCCTAATGCAGTTAGCCACAAACACTAGTCCCAGATTGGCATTTAACTCTAATTTTAGTATTGTCACTACAGGCTTCATCATACCTCATAACTTATCTAATAGTTTTATCTATTCATCCATCTATCTATCTGTTTTTTGAGTTGCAATGGTAACAGGGTGAATAAAATGGCCTAAATATCCTGTTCCCCCACAGGTTCCTCCAACATCATTTCCTCTTTAGTCTCCTCAAGTACACTGAGGTCCACTGGGATATTTAATCCCCCCTGCATTTCCCTGATCTATCCCAGGGTCTCCTCCCAGTCAGTCACGCCCTGAAAATCTGCACGGGGAAGTGACCATGGGGTATCTGTATCATCCACACTTCCCCTGGCTTTTCTTAGTGCAAAAGAACAATGGCTCAGTAACTAAATCCACCCCAAGCGCCAACCTTAAAACACCCAGAAGTGGTCAAACTGGTGTGACTTTGCCAAACTCAGTTTGACAAAGGCAGTTATATTGGAACACATTCTAATACACATAAATGCTGTGCACAAACTTGCACGTATTCACCAGCACAGGAAGAAATACTTTAGGAGAAAATAATAAAGGGAAGAAATAGCCGTGAAAAGCTAAAAGGAAAACACCTTGCAGCTTGAAAGGCCCCAGAGATCAATAAAACTGCTGATGTCTTAACACAAGGTTAGATAGATATACAAGAGGCTTGTGTGTCTCTCACATTCAGTCTCTATCATTTCTCTATCTTATTCTCCCCCTCTCGTGCACACACACACACACACACATAGAAGTGATGAAGGCCCGTGTTTGACACGAGTGATGTAAGTGTGCTGAAACTGAGCATGAAGGTCAGAGGGATGCTGGGAGAGCCTGCGTTACCAAAGTGACAGGAGAGAAATCTCCTCCTTTCTTTCTTTCTCTCTCTCTTTCTTTCCTGCCTTCGTTCTTTTTTTCCCCAAAACATACACAAACGGGCTGTATGTGTGTATGGCTGATGGATGCTGTTTGAGTTGGAGTGGAAGTATCCTGTTGTTTTCTACTAAGCACTTTCTGTTCAGCACTCATTGCCAAGAGTAATGGTCAGTGAAGAGCCGCACTGCTCTGTGTGTGTGTGTGTGTGTGTGTGTGTGTGTGTGTGTGTGTGTGTGCGACAGAGAGAGGGAGACTTCTTGATTCTAAAATCTTTGTTGTATTTCACACAGGATTCACATTCTAATTGGGTTCTTTATGCTTGACCACTCATCTCTGCGGCTCCACACACTGAACATTTGCATGTATGTTCTCTGCCAAAAAGGATTTGTCCACTCAACCATATGGCAGCTGGCCCAATGTAAAGAATGCATTCCCACTTCATCCACTAAGTCTTGAACGATTAGTGAGCTGGCACTGGAAAGAAGCTGTTTAGAACCACCTGTGTCACAGAAATCTAAAGATCTAAAGGTGTCCCTGTACTTTTATGTACTTTTGTTCTGGGACTGTTTGTCGTGGTTTGGGATAGTTCCAGTAAAGGCAACTCTTAAAGCTACAGTGAACAGTATTTTTTATGACAATAGTTTTCCATTCACAGTGTGACAATACCACAAATCCAGGTCCTTAAAGAAATTTAAGGACCTTTTCTGAGTTTGGCGTGGAAGAACTTGACTGGACCACACAGAGTTGTGACTTCAGTTGCATCCAGCACCTTTGGAAAGAATTGGAAAGTCCTGTGTGAGCCATAACTTCTTCTGATATGCTTTTGTATCTGGACGCGAGCAAATCTCTGCAGCTAGGTTCAAAAATGGTGTGGAAAATCTTCCACTCTGCTAGGAATGGTTGTTGTTGCCTAATGATTAGAGTATGGATATGGTTATTGTTGATATGTGACAGTAGTTGAACTCTTCACATTCCACAGTCAGGGCAGCAGCCTGTTTTATTATGTTTCCTGACTCTTTAGCAGCCCAGTGCACTACTATGGTCACTAGCTAGGCACTAAGTGCGTCAGTCTGACACGTGGTGCAGGGCAGGTGGGTTTATCACAGCTTTTTTACTGAAAACAGATGCCTTCCATAATACTGTGGGGAATTGCAGAGTCAGGTGATAATTCTCTGTGCGTTTGTCACTACAAGTGACCTCTTCCACATTATACATAATCATTTGATCCATTGTTCATGCAGATTTTTTGTTAATGTGGCTTTAAACAGGTCAACAAAATAAGACTTTGTTAACTTTAGGAACACTGCACAGTCCTGAAGCTGCTTGCTGCAGGATTGTGCAGAGTTGCAACAGACAGCAGTACTACATTTTAAAATTTCAACTGCACACTTTGATATGCAGGTGTTTTCCAGTGTGTTGCACTTTGCATGACTTTGTGTATTCAATATGTAGAATGTGTAATAAGACACACGCGCTTAACGCCCACAAACACAGTGGGATCTGCCACACCCCGCCACATACACACACGGTGATGATCACCCCAAAGTCAGCAGTTTTCTGCCTCTTCCAGCACAGCAAGTGGTGCAGCGTAGGAACTGTAGGTCTGAAAGGTTTAGCAGCATCTTAAGATACAAGCCAAAGCTTCCCACAGAGAGGCCTAGTCAGCCTTTCAGCCAACCTTCTCTGCCTCACAGTAAACTGACATCAAGCAGCCCCTGCAGTGCTGAACACGGGACAGGAGAGAGATATAAACATGGCACGGGACAGCCAGTCTGACACAAAGCACCACACCTAACTGTAGCTGAGCAGAATGGAGAGACAGGCTGGAGCACGGCCCCTGGTACATGAGTGCATCTGTGTGTGTGTGTGTGTGTGTGAGCGTGTGTGTGCTTGTAAGTATGCGTCTTTGTGTGTGTCTTGTTTACAGAGCTTTTCTGTCATATGTCTTCATCTCCACTTTCTATCCCCTCACTGTTCTTCAGCTCTGTGGCTAAGCCAGCATGAGGCAGAGACACACTGTGCAGGTTTCATCCCTTAGCTTAGAGGTGAGTGTGTATGTTCCTGTGTCTGAGTGTGTGTGTGTGTGTGTGTGAGTGAGGGAGAGTGGAAAAAAGAGAGAGAGAGAGAACAATTGTGTGTGTGTGTGTGTGAAACAGACTGTGCTGCCCTCAAAAACGTGTTTCCTCTCTGAAATTGTGCATTTGTGCCCCTAGATTTGCTCTCATTCGCCCCGTGTGTGTGCTTTTATATATATGTGTGTGTCTGTGTTTACCTCTGCAGTCTGATCCCAAGCTTATACTCTAGTGAGTGGCAGCCACCACCATTCAGAAGCTCTCTCCTTGGGGCATAATGCATGGAAAAAACAGGCTTAGGGGCACATCAATTCCACAGGCTTATCCGAACGACGGGTGATGTGTGCGAGAGAGTGTGTGCGAGAGAGTGTGTGTGTGTGCGCGCGTGCTTTCTTCAGATGCACTTCCTTACAGTGCTCATGTTTCTAGACAGAGCGATACTGAAATTTGGTGGGGGTGGAGGGGGAGGGGTAGTGTTCTTTGTCACATGTTAAATGCTGTCATAATGAGCGTATTGAACCAAATGTCAAATAAAAGCAGGGGGATTTAAGGGGATTCAAGCCTTTGTTAAACGTTCATATTGTTTCCCCGCATCTGACAACTGAGACAAAGTGTTAAATACAAATGGATTTTTATATCCCCAAATAAATATCACAGAGTCATGAATATACGTGATGATGATATCAGATAGAATTTGCTTTATTTAACTTGTTTTTGGTCTCTTCAGATGGATCCTTTGACAGCAGTTATTAAAAGATAGTTTGGACTACTCAGAGATGAGGAATTGTTCCGTCCTTTGGACATTCCTTTTATTCTATTAGCGTTAGCAGAACATGAAGAATATAGTATTAATATTTAAGACTTGCTGTTCACATTAGGGAGAAAAATGAAATGACATTTGAGAGTCTTCTGTTTGTTTTGTGATTTTTCTGGAGCCCTTTTAATGTCTCACAAACAAAAATGCTGTCTGTGGAGACTTTGCAAAAGAAAAGAAAAAACAAAAACAAGCAAGCGAACAAAATGGCAACGCATCAGATTGACATGTCTGAAACATTTCACCTTTTATGTTTCTCTTCTCCAGTATGCTGTCGAATCGCTTATATTACACGCAGTTTATATATTTTCCCACTATCTTGCAGCTAAATCACATATTACATGCAATGAGATTAGTTCACCTAACTCACTCTTACTGAATTTAAATCCCACAAAGCATTCATTTTGAAGAACATCATCATTATTTCATTTTCCCCGGCAAGTGAACAACACAATTTCGTTTGATTACAAGCCGTGCACTCATGCATTATAAACGACGGAATCGTTTCATTACATTTCAAGTCATTGCAAGGGAATGGCACATGCTAAATCAGTATTCATAAGTCCATATTTCTTGTTTGATGATAATTTCTCATTTCGCCAGATTAAACAGCATATTTTGGATAAAGGGCTCCATAAAGCATTCAGAGTGACTGGCAGAGGAGAAAAGAAAGAGGAGAGAGAGAGAGAAACTGTAGGAAGGGAGAGGAACTCATGAAGGGCATTTTAAGATATTTGGTTTATGTATTATGAACTCATTCTTTTGGTTCTCAGGAAATTTAATTACACACAGGACAACACTTGCCTAAATGTGTGTGTGTGCGTACATTTCTGGGAAGCGAATATTGTGTGTGAGAACTGAGTTCTCCTCCTTCAGCATCCACTGAGCAGACAGCAGACAGAGCTCTGTCCAGAATGGCAGTCAGGATGTCGGTTCCCCACGAACGATCAAAGAGCTCTGTGGCTCTGTGCCCCAACCACCAAGGGATTTACTGTCCCCATGATGAGTGGGGAGAGAGAATTAAGAGGATAGGCTAGAGAGAAGAAAGGGGGTGAGATCGAAGAGAAAGAAGGGAAGCAACAGACAAGGGCTATGCAGAAATGAAAGGAGAAGCAGAGGGAAGCAAAGGAACTGAAAGCAGAATGGCTAAGCATGGCTGAAGGAAGCAAGAATGCAAGAATGAGAGATGAGAAAAACATGGTGAAAAAAAAGGGACCGAAGGAGACAGATGAAGAGGAAAAGGGGGTAGAGAGAAAGACGAGGAAGGCACCATTAGAGAGAAAATGAATGGAGAACTAAAAACCTCAGGGCTGAAAGCTTCTTAGAAGCTGAAGTGATGATTGCAACTATCGCATTGCCCCTCATCTTCTCTCTCTCCACGTTGCTCCCCTGTTCCAACAATACACTGAGAGCAGAGTTGGATGACTGTGGGGAGATGGGAGAGAAGTGGGCCAAACAGGAGAGGTAGCTGAGGACTTGAGGCTCCAAAGAGTTCAAGGATTCTCTTCCCTTTGTCTACCCATCTCTTTACTCATTGCTGTTCTTCCCTTTCTAGTCCCTGCCGACCCATCCATCTATTGTTCCTCTTCACTGGGTTTTTTCTGCCACCTTTCATCTCTCTGTTCATTTGATTCATAATCAAAACCCTAATCATTAAGCAACAGCAATGAAAAGTCTGTAGTACCAGAGTTAAATTTTCATATCGTGCTAAAATAATCCCGAGCAGAATGTCAATCTGTCCGAAATCTTATTACCAACTGTGTCATCACTAAGGAATTAAAGCACAAAAACAAGTTTGTGTAAGACTGATACCCAGATACTCAAGTTGTGTAGCTGTCTCTCTTTATGTCTGTATAAAACTCCTTTCAAGTCGCAAGGAATTTAAAGTGGGGGAAAAGTGAAAATGTTAAGTACCTCTCTGTCATCCAGTGCTTTTTTAAGACTTGGCTACTTTACTCAACCCTCGACTGGTTTTTAGATAAGACTCAGCCACTTGTCCACATCTCCCTTCCTCCACCATTTGAGGATTCCAACTCAAAGAGTAGCCACTGAATTGCTTAGGGTTATGGCATGGAATACAGAAAAAAACACAAGAGTTCTGCCTTCTAGGATCCTAACACCAACCTTTGCCAAACCAAACCCAATACTTGGTATCTAGTGTCTGGTATTTGTCTGTTTGTTTGTTTGTTTTTGTTTGTTTGTGTGTGTGTGTGTGTGTGTGTGTGTGTACCTCTATTTCTTTGTGCCTATGAAGATTCTCAGTAATCCCAGTCATGGTATTTCCAAAAGGGATACAAAGGCAGCTGGACTTGCTTGAGGCTCTTGGATACCTGTATACTTGTATATATTTTGGAATTACTCTATTTCTTTGGTTCTTTGATAACAATGTGCAGCTAAATTGTTGCGGTAATGACCTCTGCCGATGACTCTGTCTGACCAAAAAGGATGCTCATAGAAGCAAAGAACTCACATTTGCTCTGAATTTCTTGAGAACCTTTGGCTGGACTGTTTATTTTCACCTAAACACAAGCACTTCTGGCAAGCAATATCTTTTATCATTGCACCAGAGAACCAGGAAATAAAAGATATTTATGTCCATTCTTTTCCATTTGACAGCTTTTTCTATAGCTTTTGCTATAGATTGATTATTGGCTAAGCCACATTATGGTTTAGGTACTCATTCATGCTCTACTGCTGTCTGGCATCTTGGCTGTCTCACATAAACCCATGGGATCTAAAGAATAAGATTCTAAAGGTCTTTGCATATGTTAGCACAGTGCCCACAGAGTTTTGTTGTTTTAAGGGTCTTTTCTTCTTGACCTGTTTAGTTCAAGCAATCAAGTGACCTGCCCAAAAGAAATCAATGGACAGAAAGCCAGTCAGAAAGTCCATTCACATCTCCACTAAGATGATGGTTTAATAATGTTTCCCCTCTTTCTTTATATTGATATTTTAGATAGCTGACAGTGGAGAAGTGACAGGAAATTGGAGGAATGATATGGTACAAAGGTGCTTGGCCGGACACAAACTGTGGCGGTACAGTTCATGGTCAGTGCCGTAACCCCTAGGCCACCCAGGCACCCCACCGAATACTTCTTTCCATTGTAATAATACAATTCTATGCTGAAATATGACACATCAGGCAATAATTTATCATGCCATCATTATTATGCCATCCATTAGTGATACCCACTTTTCAGTCATGTGGGGAGCTGGAGACCATCCCACCACTCATTGGATGAGAGGTAGAGAGATCCTATGTTTTCCAACATTTTTGCCATGTGACCCCATAGAAAAAGCATTGTCTTCTTCCCAACCGTTGCCATTGCCTTGATATGTCTATGTCATATGAACAATTTATCCAGAGTGATTTTACCTTCTTAGATATTAATTTGAACAGTTTTGAGACCTGACATGAAACAATCCAATATATAAGATATAAAAGTCCTTGAGAAATGTAAGAAACGATGAAAGAAAGTCAGTTAGTTAGAAAGTTAAAAAGTCTCATCAATCACCTTGACACCCCTAAGATTTATCTTACAACTCCTCTTTGGGGGTTCCAACCCCCTTGTTGGAAATCATTGTCATGGTGCTGACATACATAGACAAACAGCCATTCATGCTCTGACAGTTTTCCTAACTGTGGGATGAAACTGAGCACTTGGACAAAACTGAAGACAAGTCCACACACGTCAGAAATGCCTATAGACATACAACATGCTTTTGCTGTTCACTTCAAACTAACATGATCTCCTCTCAACGATATACATGCCAGTATGCATGTCTCCAGGGCCCCTTTGTGATCTCTAGCACCTCCATAGGCGACCTGTCACACACAACATCATAAGCATAATCAGAGAGCTCAAAGCTGGTATATATAAAACAAAACACCCACATCCCCACACCCACTGCACCTTCCAGCAATGTCGATGTGTGACATCTATTCGCAAACTAAAATATTGCCAACTCCAATATTACCCTTCCATAGCGGCAAAACCATACATACAAGGGAATATGTCAACATGACACTCACACCTGTACAAATACAATTTCTAGGATAAAATGACAGAGAAACCCCAAATTATATGAAAATTCTTGCTTTATGCTCCACTAGTGTCATGCTGTATGAATATTTACCCAGTATGTTAGTATATGCCAGCCTACTGTGTAGGAACCAATGAAACAGGATGGCTATTTCCACAGAAGAAATAACATTCATTTTCATCCAATTCTGCAACGGAGGAATATGGGCTTTCAATGGAATGTTTTGACCTTGCGGTGTAAATGCTTAACATCCCAAGAATGAAATTGGCACTCCCAAAATGGATTTGGCCTGATGTGCAGAGGCTTATAACAAGTGCCAGCTCTGTAGTATTTAAGAGGGTACTGGCGGAGAGACACTGTATGTGTGTGTGCGGGTGTATGTTTTACTCCACACAAAGATGCCAGTGTTTCTTTCCTAGCTAAATATTTATAACAGAGAAAGACACTGAGCAAGTCAGACAAACACACGCACACTCAGAGATAGACATGGGGGGGGGGGGGAGTGAGAGTGAGACAGACAGACAGACAGAGAGAGCGAGAGAAGAAGCAGGAAGCTTATTATTTAATGTCCTACTTGGCAGAGAGCTGTCAAAAACCAGGAGAGTGGAGGCTTGCAAGGGACTGACAGAACAAAATCACCATTCGTCTTCTTCTCTTCAAGACATGGACAAGCTTAATGAATTAAGAGCCATCTCAAGCCTCTTCTCTTACTTGTCTAGCTTGTGATGTGCGGGCTTCATATTTGTAGGTTTTAGACCAGTGAGCAGCGACAGCAACATGGCATTAAATCAACACAAAGGGCACCATTCTTTCCTTTAGGGCCTCATTACCTGGAATGATCTCTCTATCAAGACTCTAAACTCTGACTATTTCAGGTGCACACACACACACAAAGCCCATTACCTCTAGTGATAGCTCCACTAGCATTCCAAACAATAGCTGCAAAAGGCAAATTAGCAAACAATACGCTGTGCTCCCATACCCTGAGTGATGAAAACAGTACAAGGCGAGCTAATGCATCTCAGGCAGGCCAGATTCCTGCCTCCGCTCTTATCTTCCCCTAACACGCTATCAGACAAATTAGCAATGGGGTCCACTTAAGAGTGTGTGTGTGTCTGTGTGTGCGTGCCAGTGTGTGTAATCTTGTGTGTGTGTATGTGCATTTAGCAGTGGGGTCCACTCATCGTCTGCCTCCTCTCTTGATGTTATTTATGGCTGTTTAAATGATCTCAGACACCTCTCATTTGTTTAGACAGCTCCAATTGGCTTTCTGTCTGAAGGCACAAGAGAAGAGGAGGGCGCGGGAGCGGCTGGGCAAGAGGGAGAGACGTGGTGAGACGGAGGAGGAGATATGGGGGAGGGGAGGAAGGAGGCCAGACAAACAAGGACGGGGCATGAGGGATGGTTGAGAACAGTATAGGGTGAGGAGGGAGGAAAAGAGATGGATGAAAGAAGAAGATTTTGGAGGGGAGTGAGACAACGGGAAGAAGGGTAGGCAGACAAAATCAAGATAGGGAAAGTAGGGTGAGCGGAGGCAAGGAGAGAGGAAATTAGGATGGAGAATTTGCTGGAGAGTTAGTAAGACAGAGGGACGGTAAAGGGAAGTAGAGCAGGTGAGAGGAGAGGGAGCAAAGCCTCTGACTCAGATGGATCCATCTTGTTTTGTCCCACTGAACCAAAAATTACTTTTCAGCATTGGAATTTTCATGCTTATTGGTGACGTTTATATGTTTTTACCACTAAATGAATCTAATGACCCATAACTTAATGTGATGTGTGGGCATTGTCACAGGTTCTACTTTTGTATTCCAACTGTTAATTCAGTACTTCATAGAAACCCCTTTGGCAGCCATTACAACTTTGAGTCTTCTTGAATAAATCTCTACAAGCTTTGCTCACCTCGATTTTGCCAGTTTATCCCATTCTTCCTGGAAGAGCCTCTCAAGCTCCATCAGATTGGATGAGAGGCATCTGTGAACTGCCATCTTCAGGTCTCTCCACAGGCGCTCTATGGGGTTTAAGTCTGGGTTTCAGCTGGGCCACTCAGACACAGTCAGGGACTTCTCACTCCAGCGTTTTCTTGGCTCTTGGTTCTTGGCTTCAGGTTATTGTTTTGCTAAAAAGTGAACCGCCGCCCTAGTCTCAGGTCACGTGGGCTCTTGAGTAGGTTTTGTACAAGCACCTCTCTGTATTTGGCTGCATTCATTCTTCCCTCAGCTCTGACCAGTCTTCCTGCCCATGCTTCTGAGAAGCACCCCCACAGCATGATGCTGCCACCACCATGCTTCGCTGTAGGGATGGTGTTAGCCAGGTGAAGAGCTGTGCCTGGAGTTCTGCCCAAAGAGTTAATTTTTTTGTCTCATCAGACCAGAGAATGTTTTTCCTCATGCTTTCAGAGTCTTTTAAATTCCATTTGGCAAACACCAAACATGCTGTCATACGCCTTTTACTCAGAGTGGCTTCCATCTATCCACTCTACCATACAGGCCTGATTGATGGAGTGCTGCTGAGGGCTTCACTCCCCCCTCCCCCTCCTTTTGTGATGACAAAACTGAAAGCGCATTTCCCAAAATGATGAGAACTGAACTATTGCTTTAAGCTAAGTACTGAAAGAAGGTGTGCAAGGTGATTATGTAATTCAGAAAAACCATGTTTCACTGCCTTGTTAAGCATTTGTCCATGTTAACTCTACATAGTTTTCCCAGTGTTGGGAAGTATGCCATTAGTTTAACTACATTTCCCAGGATTGTTTGTTGTAGATATTTTTAAAATATAACATTCCCTCTAGTGAACTGTAGTTTGTAGTTTACTGTAGTTGTTTTCACTACCAAGATAACTAGACCAAATGATACCATTATATCTGCTATTTTTACTTCTTCACTTATTTTACTTATTCTTCACTTATTTGATATTATGGAGCAGGGCCGGTGTGTCCTTTGGTGCAATGGACATGTCTCAGAACTGGAAAGCTGGTTAACTGGGTGAGAGCTGGTCTAGTGCATCTGCTCCATTCTGTACGTAATTAACATAAAGTAACGTAAAACTAAATTAATTTTTATTTTAAAATTAATTGATCTTGAAACGTATGTATGTATATACATATATTTATTCCATTCTTGTATGGCCTACAACTGCACATCATTATCCTGGTGTTACCATATATTCAGCCAAAACACTCGGAAGAACATAGAACCAAAGCCTCCATGTCACAGGTTAAGTTCCCATAGTGGAAAAGACCTTAAATTGTTTGTCCAGTCACATCTCTGGGTTTAGTGGAGTATAGTAGTGTGTGTGTGTGTGCGTGTGCGTGTATGTCCTCCTGTGGTTGTGGACACAGTTTGTTTTAGGGTTACAATTGGGCTAAGGTTAGGTTTAGGGTTAGGGTTAGGTATTTAGTTGTTATGGTGAAGGTTAGAGGAGTGAATAATGCCACTGAACCACTGAGTGTCCTCACAACCATAGTAAGACTATGTGTGTGTAGACAGAGAGCTTGCGGGATGAAGAACAATCTCTGCTGTGGTTCTTAAAACACAACTCTACACACTCACACACACAAAAATCAGACTAGAAATATTCAGACGTAGACACACACTCACACATGCTCAATTAAATTTGAATGTTTATGATGTAATTTCTCCAATATAGTGCCATTGTAGTGTGGTCTCATGGCACTATAATGTTAATTGCCACTGAGTCTTGCTGCAGTTGTTGCTGTTTGTTGTTTCTGACACCTTTGGGTTGTTGAGCTACGTAAGCAATGTTGTAAACACAGGGTGAGTTCACAGGCCAAGCACAGCCTGGAGTCTTTCAGCAGCACATTCTCAAGGAAATGGAAATGAGGTGGCCTGTAGACTGACGTTCCTTTGAAGAAGAATGTATCCATGCATATTACAATTTACACATGTAGAATATGACATAAAAACAAGATGGTAATATGAATATAAATATAGTGCCATGCATTACATTTAGACTGCAAGAGAAAGTCTACAACGCAGATTCATGGAAAGACACATGCTGCATCCCATTATTAAAATACAGCAAAATGATTCTTGACAACACACAGTGCTTTTCATTAGTGTTTCAAATGAAGTTCATTTACTGAAGTTGTATTTCATTTTGACTGTATTTATCCTAGTGAGGAGTTGTTAAGTCAGTGGCTTTCCCAGTGAGGCAATGGAAATGAGTATTCCTCACAGATAAGACGCATCTTCTGGTGAAAGGAAACCAGAGCACCCAGAGGAAAGCCAAAAACTGGCCAAACATGCATACTCCACAAGGCCACTCCTTTACTATTAGGCATTATGGGTTACAGTGGAATGTTATTAATTATCTAACAGCTTCATGAGATCTTGAGGGATGAGCCAAGAGTGTACCAACCCCCCTCTGATTCATGTTGAGACATTATTAGCCTCTGTTGTGGATCAGCTCAGAACAGATAATCCCATGGCCACTTACCAATGATTAAGGTTTGGGGTGCTATGCTCCTAGAATCAGAATTCTCCTTTTGTTGGCCCACAGTGATAATACATTCTATTTACTACTCTAACAAGGACAAGAAGCCATAGTTCTGTAAAAACCACAGCTAGTGGAGATCATTTATTCTGCTTTAGCAAGAAATTTTCCTTTTTCACTTTATCTTGTTTCATAAAACCAATAAATCTCATCATTTTTTATTTTTATTTTTTATATTTTTTAATGTCATGGTAGCAGCAATGCACTGCTGTAATTGTCCTCCAGAATATATCAAGAACACATCAGTGAGCCACACCATTGCACTGGCTGACAATGCTTTATTGTGTGATATCTTCCACTGGGAGAACCTGCACCCTCCTTACTTGGTTTGAACAGTTCATATATCTTTCAGTTGTAGAGACTCCCAGCAATATCCTCTGAAAACAGCAGAGATGCTCATGTAATGTTTGTACAAGCACAAACACAGTACAGGTTTGTTTCTTTCATCCAGGGACTGACTAAGGCCAGGTTGTTTGGGAAGACCGTACATGCTGCTTTTTGCCTTTTTCTCCCTGCTGGCCATTGCACCTGTCTCTATTGTCCAGTTCCTCACTTGTTATAACTAATTTATATAATACTAATTTAATGTTTATTTAACACTGTCTTAGAGGCATTAAACAAATACTTAAGTCTTGCATTGTATGTAATTGTTATGATTTTATTCCAGTGTGAGTTAACTCAAAGGAATACTTTCTTCTCTCACCTACAACAGCAGCAGCCACATCAAAAGAACACACTAGCTAGCGAGCGATGCACTAATTATTAATACAGTGAGACAGGTTTAAAATTCATGCATATCTGGAGCAGTGACCTCTGCTGACATGTAGATTTGTCTTTGTGATGTATCTGCTGTGACTACAGCTTGGGAAAGCAATAAGCGGCACAGTTAAAAAAGTAAGAGGGGATTTAGATGTAGTGGTGGTGAGTTCGTCAATGATAAATGGGTTAAACAGATGCTTTCCTTTGAAGGTAAATGAATAAAAACTAGGGGAAATGTGTAACTAGGTCAAAGTGGAAAAGGACTTAGCTTCATGGCAAAAATGCATTAAAAAACAGGGATAATAATAAAATGTAGGAAATAGTGTACTGGCGTAAATGAAGAATACAGTACACACACTTGTATATACATATTTATAGTAATTGTCCCTTTTCTGTATATTTACTGTAAACATAAAGCATTCAGTCACAGCATTAAAAATGGTAAATGGTTTTAATGTTGTGGCTGACCAGTGTAAATTCTAACATGTTAAATTAAAAATTGAGGTTAATGTTTATTTTTATTTGCTGGTTTATATCAAGATCTGTAATGTGCTGTTTGAGTGTGAAGCAGAAGAGTCTGAGCAGTCCACAGGTGATAATCATACTCTACACTGACAATGCAGAAGGTTAATAAGCAGTTTCAGTCACAGGCAGGCCACCCTTTGATATGTTCATCCTGCTGTTAAGAGGGTATATGGAACAAATGAAGGACAAAATTTCAGGAATGCCATCGTGCCCTGACCCATCCCACTGCTTCAGCAATCAATTCTGCTGTAATTACCAACAACGGCATCTGTCAGAGATCTGTATCTTATCTGACGGGTCGATTTGATAATGGTGTTTATCGGTGGAAATAGCTGGTGAGATTTGTACTACGTCTGGGATACACAAGGACATTTGAGGTCAGGATTCCACAAGAACAGTAGCTTATCAGAGTAACTACTGTTAGATGGAAAGACAACAATATTGGACAAAGTTTTTATAGCAAGAGGAAATGCTTTACCCTCCACACACAGGCTATTGGTATCATATGACACCTGTATTTTTGTCAGCATCAGTCATTTCAGGAACTACCTTAAACTTTACACAAGTGACCTTCTCGATCCTCTTATTGTCAATGGTCGGTAATGCTTTTTTAAAATTATGACCGCAGTTGTTCCTCGACCAATATTTTCATAACATGTAATGTGAAAGCAGTCACTGATAGTAATGCGACCACAGATCATCAGCACTAGCCTCTCCGCTATACAGAACCTTGACTTTTTCACTTATTTTCCTCTTTTCTATTTCTCTAACTTTATGGTAAAACCTGCCTTTATCCCCTTTTTATACTTTTTTTCTTGAAATCTAATACATTTAGTATTAGTTTAGTTTGTGTACCCATGTTTGTCTGTGTGCATTTGACCAGACAATGCTCACGTACATGAGGGAAGGCTCTGTTCGTGTAAAAAGTGGTGACAAGGATGCTTTGTGGTCCCACATGAACTGGAAGTCTGATGACAGTTCTTCAGACAAAGTTCAAATAGATCTCTCTTACAGAACTGAACTATCTATAGATTAGATATAAATCTATAGATATAGATTTTTGACTTTACACCTGCTCCTGACTAGGCTGGACTTACAATGCCAAGTTACAACCGAATTGAGACCAAGCGTGAGACCAGCTGGTGCCACCAGCCCCAAGTCCAACCATGTAAGGGATCCATGAACATGCAAATGAGCTGAATCTGTTTTTCAACAGATTTTACTTAAATCCTGCACCCTGTTTGCCACCTGTCCTCACCATGCCCCCACCATGAAGAGGAGGAGACAACCTGACAACTAACACCTTCCCCGGACACAGATGGTTCCTCGTGCCAGAGGACATCTTACTCACATCTGGAGAGGCCAATATGCACTGCGAGAGTCATGTTCTTTTATTTCTCCAGTGCGTTCAACACCATCTCTCCCCTCCTGCTTGTGGAGAAGCTCTCAGTCATGAAGGTAGACTATGACATGGTGACCTGGACTACAGACTACCTCACCAGTTCATCTGGCTGCAGGGCAGTCTGTCAGATTTGGTGATGGGCAGCACTAGCACAGGCCAAAGAACCGTTCTTTCACAGTTTTTTTCATTATTTTTACTTGCAACGTAAGCTTCAACTCTGGAATCTTCCACCTTTAGAAGTTCCCTGATGATTCCACCATCAGTGAAGACGAAGAGGAGGAGGGGTACAAAGGGGTGGTAGAGTCCTTCGCCAGATGTTGTGGGGAGAACTACCTCCAGCTCAACATCGGCAAGGAGCTGATGACAGACTTCCAGTGAAGCTGGAAGCCCTGAACCCTTACTACCATCTAGGAGGAGGAAATAGAGATGGTGGACCTGTACAGGTCCCTGGAAGTGTACATAAACAATAAACTGGACTGGACAGACAACATCTGGACAACAACTGGAGTGTATTATACTGAAAGGTGTCTCTAATACCCCCTTCCCAAGTTTTTAAATGAGGTGGACAACAGCTCTGCCTGTTTCAATGAAAGCTTTATAAAAGCAGAATTAATGGCAGGGCTTTTGTATTTGATTAAATTTGATTGTGCAAGTGTACCTAATTTGTATATGTTCCATATGTATGCTTTGTGGTCCTGCTAACATGGTTCCCCAATTACGCTTTAAATTATACACAGCTCCGCTTGATACTGTAGATAATCAGTGTGCATTATGTTTGTTGACCACAGCCCTAAGCTAGTAAGCCATACAATCTATCCATCCATATCCTGTACTCTCTCATGCTGTACGCAGTCTAGACTTTATCCCAGCCCAGCATGCACTTGGTAAATCCTAAACAGGGTTTATCACAGGGCTAACACACAGAAAGTACATAGACAAACACATTCACATCTAAGAGCAAATTAGAGTTCACCAGTCCTGCATGTGTTGGGACTGTGGGAGGAATCTAGAGTACCTGAACGCTGGAGGCTTTAAACCCAGGCACCTTTTTTTTTTTGCCATGTGGAGACAGTGTTAACCACTGCAGCACCATCCCGCCCCCAACCCTACACTGAAAGTGGTGTTTAATACAGAGGCTAAATAAAAATAACAATCATCTCTCTGCTGTTCATCTAAAAATTCTCTTGCGTCTTTATTCCAACTGAAAGAACTTGTAAACAAAGCTATGATATTATGTACCCTCTCACTGTGTGCCCTTTGACGAGCAGGAGGAGCCAGTAACAGACATCTACAATTATTGCCCGTCTGGCTCAACAGTCTGGCAAAAATGCAAATAGCATTTTTCAGTAATAGTGTAATACTGATTCTTATAGATGCAAGACTCAGTATTTCCATTTTTTTTTAGACTTTTATGTCACTGTGTTTCAGAGGAAAATATTTTACTTTTCACACCACTACTTGACACTCGCTACTACTGCTTTAGTGTATTTGGAGAGAATAAGGTTTTAAATGCAAAAATATACAGCGTGTGTTTAAAGTCCAGTTTTTGGGAAACAGTGACTTCTTTGCTCTGTTTTGAGTGTTGGGTCACAGTGACGTTGCTGTGGGATGCATCTGCTGGGTGGTCTGTCTCTTTCATTCAGTAGCAAGAGAACTTATTTTCAATACAAGTCTTCGTCAACTGCTCTCACAGACTTCTTCCACTCAACTCCCCATACAAATCACACACATCACAATACAACAGAACAGGTATGTGCAGGTCAGTTTTATCCCAAAATCCCCAAAACATATCAGATTTTAATCTAGCCAGAATCATATGGAGTAGTTACACCATTACAAGATTAAATTAACTTACAAGTTAAGATGTTCATTATTACACACGTATGCAGGTATGAGTGTATACTCTTAACACAGACAGCTCAGAGGGAAATAGTGCACTATATACAAATACACTATGCATTTCTGCCTGCCATACAACTGTTAGCTAACCTGAAAATTAAATGAAAAGAAAAGTAAAAATAATGACTGACAAGGGGAAGTTGTAGATACACAAACTCTGTTTGTTCACTGAGGATTTGTGTGTGTGACAGTGACATAACCTGTGACATTCTTAAAGTTGCAAAATATTCAGTTTTGAACAGGCAGGGATGTGCCCATGGCCCATGGCATTACAATCTGGCGAGATATGAAAAATATAAATAGTTTATTCTTTCAGTGTTAACCCATTTGAGACTCCATTAAATGATTAAAAGAATGTCCTCATTTTATGCCGAAAAACACTGTGAAGCTTGTTAAACTTGTCTCTTTTGTATGTATCCCCCCCCCCCCCCACACACACACACACAATTACATAAATAAATTAAATTAAATTACAAAATAAAATTAAAAGGAATATTCAGCCAGAAACTTTCTAACACCACATTTAGGTGTGTAAAGTACCTCTTTTTGCTTTGTAGCTTGCTCATTAGAGAACATAGGTAACAGTGAGTTTAGGTTTACAACAGTTACAATGAATTCTTCCAAAAAAGAAAGAAAGAAAAGAAACCATTCCTGCAACATTATCCACATTCTTGGTGAACATTTAATATATATTCTAATATATAACACATAATACAATTATTTTCCTTATACTCATAATAACGCTCTTCTCATAATATACATTGTTAGCTTGTTGCCAGTCACATGCATCTCAATCATTTTAACATATCAAGTCTAAAAATAATTATATGTTTTGGGCAGGAGCAAATGGCATGGCATAACGATTTTTTTAAAAATAACATTCAGTAGCTACAATATAGATGTTAATCTCTGTAACACAGTTACTTTACACTTATTTCACGGCTTGTTTATTGTTAACTTGCTGCTCACCAGGATTTCAGTGGGATTGTTGTCATCAGTTTAACCTCTTTGCTTTCAGTTGACAGTCCTGAACAGTCAGGGAAGTCAAGTCTGATAGCTTTTATTAAAAGAGGGAGAATATGTATACTAGTAACTCCTGAAGTTGTGTTATTTACATGTTGTGTCTTGTTGGCAGAACTGCTAACGTTAACCTCCGGTAAGCCTGCATTCAGGAATCAATGGGGTTTGCTCAGAGTTGAAAGGTGTGCGAACCCTGTGCAGCCACTGGGGTAAAGCTTCTTAAAACATGATTTATTCTGTTTCTGTTTCTATATGTGTGGGTGTGGCTTGCTTTGGAGTTTCCCTTTAGTTTCCTTTTCACTAATTATTGATTAGTGACATTTTCAGCAAATTGGACAGACAGTATATATTTGTCTGTACTGTAAGAATGCCACAAATGAGATCATAATTCTTAGGTATTCGTGTCTTTAAGCTACAGCTGGGTGTGTCTCACAAGATTAAACAGAAATGTGATAATATCACATATGAATGTTTGATTCTGTGGCGACTAAGATTTAAAACACAAGACAATCTATAAAACACAAGGGTTTATACAAGGGTGGCACCTGGTGTGTGTATTTCAAGTGCAGCTCACAAGCATACCCACATATTAATGTAAGATGTATGCTGAACAACACATTCAGTCCCCTGTTTATTTTCATCAGTTTCGTCTTCTCAAGTCAATGTCAAGTGGCATGATAAGATGACAGGGCTGCCAGGGCAAGGAAAATGTTGCCCAGGAGCCTCAGAAAACAAACCACATATGGCCTAAAAACAAAAGGACAGGAAAGTGGAGGAGGTTAAAAACTTCGTAAGCAATAACAGCTGCAGAACAGGTGTTAAGTGATTTCTCTGTTTTTCAATAAAACTGCAAATAATTAAAACACTGTGAAAAAACACGGAGAACAAAATGTGAAAGGAAAAATGAATAATTTCAAAATGTGGAGCAGGAATTATTCATTTCAGGACTTGTTAACTACCTAAAAATGTTGCAGCAACATTAAAAAGGATGGTCTCTAGTTGAACCTAAAAATGGCAGCGGATAAATATAGTGCTCTATGTAGTGAAAGGGATATTGGGCACAACAGACTCCACTGGTGCAGCTACTGTTGAGTTAAACCTGTTCCCCCTAAGCCAGAGAAACACTACACACACAAAAAAAAAAAAAAACATCCCCACATCATCACACAGGGCACGTCCGTGTGCTAGACTAAACTAACGACTAGCTCTGCACTTAACGTAAGAGTGGTATCAATCGTCTGATCTAACTCTTAACAAAAAAAAACACAAGAATATTTTCCAAAACATTGATTCTGAGTACCTTTTACACATGTGTAGTATTACATACTGCTGTGTTTAAATATACATTTACACCTGAACATGATCATCATCTTGGATCAAAATGTGTTCAGTAATATCAGCGTGAACAGAAGTATTGGAAACTAAAAGCACTGTGGGGTCATTTTAATTTTTTTTTTTTTGTCAGCAATTGTTAATATTATTAATATCCAACCATATCTTTTCCTAAATAGCCTGCAGGGCTGCTGGTTTGATTACACTGCTTTGCATCCCTTTAACAAAAAACCGTCTGACTCTCCAAAGAATGAACACTTTTATTTATCCTTCATCAGATCCATCTATGCATCACATCGCTCGTTCTGTTCGCCCTTCCCTGACCTGATTTGTTTGGGTCCTTCATCATTTCCCCACTCTTCTTGTTCTTTCTCCCACACTCTGATTTCTTTTTTTTTTTTACCCTTCTGCTTGTGTGGAGGACTTGCGAACAGACATCACTGACAATGAGAGCCAATTCACTGTCAAGAAGGTCTGCGTTATGTGTGTTTATCTATGTGCGTGTGTGTGTGTGTGGGTGTGTGTGCATGATTCTGAGTGTTTGTTTCTATCAAGAGTGATGCAAGGTTAGAAGGAGAAAATATTTGCATATTTGCCATCTAGTTTTATACAATTGCTGGTCATTCAACAATCTTTGAAACAGAGAATGACAGACAGAAGGAGAGAGGAGACTGAGTGAGGACTGTGAGTGGAAAAGGGATTACTTATTCTGGTTTTGATGTTGAGGTCAAGTTTATTTACAAGGAAAATCAGTGAAGATAAAGACACCTGAAATTCAGGCTAGATTAAAGTCCTGTGCAAACAGACCATGCATAAAAGATGATTGCTTCAAGACACCCACATGCTCTCACACAAACATAATTTTAATCAGCCAAATATCAAGGTCTTTATACTCTATTCCATGGTTACCAATCCCTGCACCAGCAGCTATGGAGTGAAATTAATGTGTATCTTGAGATTTTCTCAAAAGTAAGGATCGTCAATTTCTTCATTACAGTATAATCCATAAACCTTATTGTAATAATTACTATATAACATGTGACACATCCCACATTTCTTCTCTCTTTATACTTTAAACCTTCTGGGTTTCATGGTGTCGCCTTGTATTTTTAATTTTGTAATGCATAGAGTGATTATTGCTTATTTACTGGGAAAATCAATCGTTGTTCTTTAAATTCCAAATGTTAAATGTGATCTAACCATTGCCAGCAGTTTTGTTGTCAATTTTTTTCCTTTTTAAGGCTGATACCAATCAGTTATCACACTGATAAGCATTGCTAATGTTGGCACCTATGGTTTATAGTGGTTTGATTAAAATTTATATTAGTTTTAGTTGAATTTTAGTCATTTGAGTTTTGTAAGTTTTAGTCTAATTTTAGTCAGCAAACACTAAAGGCATTTTAGTCTACTTTTCATCAGCAAAAATTCTAGTCTAACTTTTGCCTTTTTAAAATATTATGTCTTATAATGTCTTGATACTATCACTATCTTTGTTGTGCACAGCTGAGACAATAGCTCTTTGCTCACTCACCATCATTCCTGCTCACCCAGCAGTACTGCTCTGGACCTGTTCTCTCCACTGCAGAGCAGCGAATCATTCAGAAGCCGTGTTCACCCCTTTGGTGACTGTTCATTGGGCTTAGCTTAAGAGGAGACACTAAAATGAGGCATTGAGTGTGTTTAGATCTACGTGTACTGCTTTTCAGTTTCAATGTGGCCATGACTGTCACAAAACATTTACAAATGAGAATGGTGAGTTGTGTAACTATCTCAATCCATGTGTGTAATCACACTTGTAAATGGCTAAAAATAATTTCCAAGTCCATATTTAGATTTGCAAGTGTGTTGGGATCTGTATGAGGGATGATTGACAAGTTTGTGTGTGGCCTAAGGTAGCAGACGATGAGTTACAGCTCTTGTTACATGCATGTGCACTTCCAACTCTTTGAACCACAGAAAGTTTGAAGTCAATAACTTTTGTGGTATTTTGTCAGCACAAATCAGCAAGGTCAGCATAAGTCAGCACTGTCTGAGAAAATGGACAGCATCGGCCTTTGTGCAGTCATCTGTTCGGTCCTTGGTCTCAAGGGCTTATCACCCAGGGAGGTCCTTGGCCTGATGAGACCTGATTTGGCACCCTAAGACTGCTACCTCTTCCCTGTGTTGAACAAAGAGCTCAGTGCTTACCACTTTGATAGCGATGATGACGGCATCACTGCTGTGGGTCACTTTCTGAAGGTCCAAGACACAGACTTCTACAAAGAATGAATCTGTATGCTCTGTGACATGGATATTAATGAATGAAAAGTCTAAGTATTTTTCACCAAGAGCCGGTGTGTCTGTGTAGACTATAGATTTGTCTACATATTCACAGATCTATGGATACATTTACACATTTGACTGGACATTTACATATCTCAATCCACTTTCAAATCTGAATACATATTTTACACTTTTAAAAATCGGATTATGCACACACAGATGCTGAATGCACATTTGCAGACTCCTGTGCACATGCACCAGTCTCAGTGTGCATTTACAGTTTCTTTTACACATTTACAATTCTGATTACGCACACATGGATTGAGATACAGTCACACAACTCTCCACTCACATTTGTAAATAGTTTTGCTACATTAATGGCCCCATAAGTTTCACTTTGCTTCGCTACAACTTTCTTCACTGACTTGCTGCCTCTCCTCAGCAAACAATTGTAAGGGAAAGTGTGATCATTCTTTAACCTCGTGTGGTTCTAGCCGCAGAGAGCCATTTGTTCTGGAAATGAACACTAATTTCAAATGCTTGGACAAGACAAACACACTTCGGGTGACACAGAGAGACATAGAAAGAGGCATTATCATTCACCAGTTGCCTTATAAATCCTCAGCCAGTTGTTTTAGTGCTGCTGGCTGGGAAGCGGAATGTAAGTATTACCACGACAGACATGCTTTATGTTACCTATTACACTGACTAATTGAATGTTTGTCTATATCTAATGAGGTGGGTTGCCCCTGGAGGATTTGTATATCTGTGTGTGTGTGTGGTGTGTGTGTGGTGTGTGTGTGTGGGTGTGTGTGTAAGTGACTGAGGTATCTGTTGTCAGCAGATGCAGTGGTGCTCTGCAATTTTGGCCACCACTTCAGTCCAGAATAAGTATGTCTCTGCCCAGACACAGGTGCACTGAGCTGTGTTAGTTAATGATCGTGTAAAAACCTCTCCATCCTAACTGTTTCAATGCACACAGAAACTAGGAATGGCCACTGAAAACATAGATGTTGTAACTGTTAAATTAATTGTATGTACCTTAATGTGTCTGTTCAGAACAACACGATTCTTCAAGTCCCTGTGATTTAATTGGTGGTAAACTTGAAATGTCAGCCAACCATACAATCCTTCAAACTGGTTACCAATCTGTCAATCATGTGTCCATCGTCATTAAGTGGTTCATGGCAATCAAACACCAGCAGGTCAATCTATCTACCTGTCAGGTGCCAAGAAGGAGGAAGAAAGAGTATGTGCAATCAGAACTGAGAGGTATGTCACTGTGCCACGGAGGAACATTGCAGATGAAAGTCACAGTCTTCAAGCATTTGTTCACCTTAGATGCCTCATGTCTTTCTATTTCATCCATTTCTCTCAAGCAAAACTCAAACTCAAATCTCACCATCTGCAAATTTTGGCAGCTATAACAGGTGTTCCTTTTAAGACAAACTCCTCATAATTATGATTAATTGTGTGATAATGGGAAGGAAATGTTCCCTCTATTTGCCCATTTATACAGCAAATGTCCCATGCTTTAGAGAGGAGAGATGTAAGGGCTGAGCTTAAAGTGTGCTTCACTCTTTTAGCTCATAGTTTTGGTTAGCTGCCCCCCCCCCCCCCCCCCCCCCAGTGTCATGGTTTACCTCATTCATATATCTAACATTTTTTCCAAACCAGCCACAAGGTGGCAAAATGACAATTTTGTCTTTACAAGTTGTACTGACCAGGCCAGAAAAACTTAGTAGGATGACAGAACTTCCTTTTTGTATATGAGTTTGGGCCAGTTATAGATTGTCTGACTCAATGTCTGCTGGTTGGGACTTCTGTCTCTGTGCAGAAGGTTAGGGATTGAGGGCCTGCTTGTCATGCTTTTCTTTTTGATGAGAGGAGATATTCTAGCATAATAATAAAAAAAATAAATTAAGTAAATCACCAATGATTTATTTTTCTTTGCTTACTTTTTTGTGATAAAATTGTCACCCCAAAAAATCATGTTAAATTGCTAGATGTCTGTTTTGGCCTGGCCTGGCTCTAAAGCCTGTGGGTGTTCATTCCCAGTCCATTCCCATCTATACCGATGACCTAATGCTATAATATATAATTGTGTTTAAAACCACAGAAGCTTGACAAACTGTGAGTATAGTGTAAAGTCTGTAATGGAATTAGGCCTGATTTTGGGTGGTCATGTATAATTTACGGGGTAACCCACTGAAATAAACCTTTTCTCTTATATCATTGATATCATTGTTTCCCCCAGGCCTCCAGGGAAAGCCAATACAGAGGCACTGGTGACACCTCATTACTGTCTATATGTAATGAAGCTCTCAGTACAAGTTGAAACAAGAATCCCCTGTACTTCTTCCCTCCCACTTAGACGAGCAATTATTGTCATCCACTGAGCAGCATTATTGCCGGCTCAGGCTTGTTTTCAGATTGCGCTGCTGCTTTGTGGATGATTTTTGATATTGACAAGCTGAAATATCTCATTGCTGTCATTTCCACGTGTGTGCCGGTAGTATTCCTGTAGTTATGCCTATCCATACTAAGATTAAAGAATCAATTCAGTACACCATTTTCTTCAACTTAATTTTCTCTGTCACTGCAATAAACAGCTCTGCTCAAGTGCAATTCACACTGAATAACTCTTTTAGTAAGCCCTGGGTGTGCAGTCCAAAGTGAGACTGAGCCATCAGATCTGAGTGAATGAGATTTAGATTTGGTGCCATTTTTAACTGTTAAAATTTAAACGTAACCCATGGGTTATGTTTGGGTTCCACTGTGTGGTTCAGTTTAGATGAATCATGGGTTTGACTCATTCACTTGCCTGCTCTGAAGTATTGGATATTTAGACGTACAATCAAGGAGTCACACATTTACACACACATTCTTTTTTGTTTCTCTTTTTTTTAACGTCCAATGATATTGATTTACTTGTCTAGCCAGCGAGGCGCTCGTTCTTGGAGGACATTAGGGTAGAAAATGGTGTAGAGCTATTGATCAGTAGTGAGGCATGACATCATAGAGTGAAGTGTTTTATGTAGTGCATATGTCCAGATCTGTGTATTTGTGTATTTGCTTATTTTAACAATTTGTACATTTGGTTAGTTTTCGGATCCACACAACTGTGCATGAATGCATATAGCCACATTTTTCTCTGCTGTGAAAATGTATGTGTGTGTGTGTATCTCTGGCTGTGGGCTATCTGAGGACCCAGGTCATCTAAGGACACAGTCCTTTCTTAATAAGCAGGAAGTGGAGGAAAGCGCTGATGTCAGCAGAGCGCAAGGGAGCTGCAGCACTCACAGCCTAGTCTGGTGTGTATTTACAGCAGCACAATATATCTACTCCATATCTACGGTCCTGAGCCCGCATAATCATATCAGCACTGATCTAAAAAGCCACACGTGTTGCAGTACTATCTATTTAGAAGCTGGATTTATTGTGTCTAACTCATCCCCTAGGGAGCTGTGCATATCTTTGTGTTTTGTATTTGTTTGTGCATCTCTGTGTCTGTGTGTGTGTTTGTCAATACTTATCTAAAAGCCCCTGTGTTCCAGGCCTAGTTGGTGTAATTCAAGCTGATCTTAATCTTTTTTTCTTCAGTCTCTTCTCTCAGTAAAGAAGAAGTAAAACTACAATGATAGGGTCAGGGTCATTTCCTCTCGCTAATGGCTACTAATAGGTTCCGTTACAGATAATCTGGGTCTAATGATGTGGTTAGCAGCCTCTCACACTTGCTCAGGGTCAGTCTCACTATTGGAGATTCTGGTCAATATGTGTTCAAGTCAAGGGCTTCCTGTCCAGGGAAACTTGGTCTTGAATTTTCAAATTGCTTACTTGCTAGTTGACAGACAGCAGGCAGTATGACAAGAGTATGAGGCGAGGTTTGACCTAAGCTGCATCACTACACCACTGACCCTTTTCATTAACTTATCATTCTGAAGTAAATGTTGACTACACATAGTAATTGCCATAGAATAATGACACCATCGACGTTTAGCCTGGTTCCCTATAAGCCTCGCTGGTGAGACAGCCATAGTAACTGTGGAAACTCTACCTGGAAAAAGACAAAAAAGCCCCCTTGTCATAGGAGGCAAAGAAGAGGCAGCCACTCAATGGAGAAAGCTCTGGGACTTAAGAGGGTTAAAACAGGCATTCAGTTGGCATCATTTCAACTAGATCAGTAACTAACAAAACCTGTCTTCTTATTAATACAACCAGGTGTTTTACTCTGCCTTGATGATATGACTGAGATCAGCGTTTCTAGTTCAAAGTGGGATTCTTACAGTTGTTTCTTGCTTTGGACGGCAGCCAGACTGATGTCGGTAGCTATATCACTAATGCTACCGGCCAGAAAACAAACCAGGAGCTACAAAGAAACCAGGACCAGCCATAAAAAAAGAAACATCTGGCTGCTAGCGTTAACTGGATGTGAAAAATATTTTATTCCCTCACTCCCCTACCTAGTTAGCATCACTTCAGCTCACACACAGCCAGCCCACATTAAACTCCATTATCAGCCTGCATTTGGCTTATGGCTGATCGCAACCCATGTAGTGTAATCCAACTCTATGTTGTAGAATTAACATTATTCTGGTAATTTGTGCTGCTTCGGCTGCCTCACTGGCTAAAATTACCGTGAGGCAGTTTTACAAAGTCAAGAAGCAGCTGACCTTTACCCGTTCAGCACAGTTCATCATTTTGCATTTGTGAACAAAACAACTTCCTTAGAGTGGCAGGGCATGCTCTGGGTCAGATAAACAGCATTGCAATTCAAACTGATTATTACAGATTGATTTTATTTCCTCCATCATCTGAGCAGTAGCTGAAAATACAAATAAAAAGTGACAGCCATGCTGTCTTTAGTTTCAGCAGCTGGAAAGCATCACGTGAACATGTCACATGTACCAGGTATTTGCATTCAAGTGGCCATCGATCATGACTAATCCCATGAACTAGATCAATGAAAAGCTTTTGCATTGTGGCACAGTAGTTACTATTAACGTACATACTATTAAAGTAGTATCTCTACCTACTTTATATATTAGTGTATTGTTAATGCCTCTAAGATGGCCATGTATCCTTCCGTTTTAGTTTGTGTGCATTTTTTCTGCCTTGGTCACCCCTGCTTGACTCTTGCTTGAGGTGCTGGTTTATTTTTGATTGATGAGCCTAATTTGACCTCTCCAAAATCATCCCGGCGATGAAACTGAGAAACAAAACACTGTGTATTATCTGTGCTTCATTTAGAAAAAGTTGACCTGCAGCAGACGTGGGAGTAAACAGTGGCAAAGTTTTGTGATGCGTGAATCTTGAGAGTAGGCCACAGTGATTTATGAGCTCTGTCTCTGTGTGTGCGTGCCTGTTAGGAACCAGTGTGTGCATTATGTGCATTAATGCGTGTGTGTGTTTGTAAACAAGGTTGCGATCTACTTATAAAGTCATGCCACCCCAGCCGTCCATCTCCTTTATCTAAGGCTTCCCGTTCGAATCACACACGTGAACATATAAACACAACTTAACACTCACTTTGAAAATACCTCCACTCTCCCCTAAAACATGTACTTTCCGGTGTTATTATGTAACTACCTCTATTTTAAGGTTCAAAGGACTAGGTAATTTTTCTCACAGCAAGTTTAGAAGTTGTGGTGCTGTGTAAAATCCACTTTCTAAATCAAATTCATTACAGGCTTCTGTAAACAACGATAAGAGATAAGAGAGATGTGGCTGTCTGTGTGTGGAGAGAGAGAGAAAGACAGAGTTGCTATTCAAAAGGATTTTAATTGATTGTCGTCTTACCTCTAACTACCGTCAGATACTGGATAGCGATTGGAAATGTTACTGTGGTCTTTTAATCTGCCTGTCTGTCCCCTGTCTCATTAGACCTAAAACTATTTATGGACATTTTTTTCAAGTTAAAGTGAATATACAACATGTTTAAAGAACATGTTCAGTTTATCACAACTTCGGTTTGGTCATTAATATCACAAGCAAGCAGTCAGATGATCGGACAAGTGATCAGACAGGTGTTACAACAACTGACAACTGACCCCTAGGGCAGCCAAACAAAGGAGAAAGTGGTTAGCTAATGTTTCTGTTGTAAACATCCACCACATTTCACAGACCGACACTGTGGTTCAGGTTTGACCTCCCATGCCTACAGTGGTTGCGTGCACGCTTTTCCTGTGCAATTAGGAATTATAATCGACATTTCAGGGGAATTTATTTTGAGTTTTACCTTCAAATAAAATTATTCAGTTAGTCTCACTAAACTAAAGTTTACAAGCTGTCTGATCAGCTGACTCCTCACGTTTCTTGTCCTGTTCTCAGGTCTCAGCATAGAGTTAGTTCAGGCAGAGCACTGAGGTCACATTTACATTAGCTGACTGGTATCAGCTGTTTCATTCATGTTTCATCAGTCAGTGGCTCAGTCACAGCTACGTTGCTATCAGCTGACTAGTTGCGGCCAATCATATTTAGAGTGTGTAGGTGTCTAGTACGACCATTGTAACCTGACACTATTACTCTGCTGATGACAAGTCCATTTGCAGCTGCTCCCTCCATCATCCCACACTGTCACCCATGTGCTATTGATATTTAACTAAAATCTAATATTCATGTTCATGCTTATCTACATCTATCAACATTCTGGTATTTTTAGAAATACAGATTGTTTACAGTATATTAAATGAAGAGTTAGATGACCAGGTTGATGGTTCTGTCAAATGGAAACAGAGCACTTTGAAAGCTCACTAAACTTTTTTTTGTCTTAGCTTTGAGCAGTTGCCAGGCAACCAGGGGAGAGTCAAGGAAGTTATTGGTTGTGGCCATGTTATGGTCCAACACATGACCATCTGTAAAACAACAAATTGTGGTTTTTACACTTCGGTTTTGGTGCAGATTAAACAAATGTAATATATTCTGTTCGTTAGAGGTGCTGGCAGGCAGAATTTGACAGCCGAGCTGTTTCCTCTGGTTTCCAGTCCTCGTGCTAAGTAAAGCTAAACTGGCTGTAGCCTTGCATTTGATTGACAGGTATAAGGGTGGTATTAATCTTTTTTTTTCGAACTCTCCACCGGAAAGCAAATAAGCATTTCAAGCATTTCCCAAGATGTTTCAATTGTTCATTTAAAGGTGGAGTAGTTCTCCCAGCAGAATCCTTGTTGCACTGAGCTCTCTCTCAAAGAGCTGAGCCTTTTCCACCAAATGTTACTGAATCACTATTTGGCTATAACTGATCAGTTCTTTGAAGTAGGTGTCTCTGAAATTCTATTTTTTTTTCATAGCCCAGAAATGACTACAAAAATATGTTGTAATGAACTGAAATCATGTGCAAAGTGAAATCTTGTCCAGTGTGTGTTGTAATTGGATGTTGAGCCCACATGGCTTTGGTGGCAAGCATACCAGACTGCTCAATTACTCAGTGTGAATCCCTTAGGTCAATACCCAGTCATTCATTAGTGTAAGCAGCATGTCTGGATATAATCCCCTCTCTCCAGTGTTTTCTTTTTTTTTTTTTTTTTATCACCAACTCCACATCAGTTTCCCTGACACTAATGTTCAGGTAATAAGTATTAGTAAATGGAATGTCTTTCAGCAATGAAATTTCTTTTATCATTTTTCCTCCTGTCAACACCGAGCTCAGTGAGTTGAAGTTCATTTTTCTGGCAAATACCTGTCCTGGGCCATAGCTACAGCACATGGTTCCAGCAACACAGTTTCACATTGTGCTCATACTCATGGTCATGCAATGGTTCCCCTGAAAATTGCCTCAGTGTAGGTGGTTTTACAGTAGCTTAAACTTGGAGTTGGTGGGCTGCGTTTCTTTTTAATTATCGCAGCTGCTGTAAGATAGTACAGCATTAACACTGTAGCTTGACTATGAACTACCAATAATACTGAGGTGAAAACATTTTTAATTAAAGATCTTAAAAACAATGGTATGTAACCATAAGAATTTAATGAGCACAGTCATACACAACCTTGACTTAAAAGCATTAAAGATGCAAATAAAAATAATGAACTCGCTGAACCTCCTGGTATGAACTGTATTAATGCTGAGAGAAACAAAACAGTGAATACTTTTTCATCCTCTGCACTGTTTCCTGAAACTAAGTAAACCCATCTCATTCATCCCATTTCAACCAGCTATAACAAGACAGTAGCAATAGCCTCGGTGGTGCTACATTAAGCAGCAGCTTGCTGACTTTGGAGCAGATTTTTCTACACCTACAAAACACAGTAGAAGGGAAATTCATTCAAATTTGTTGATGCTGAGGTTTCACAGGCCGGTAACTGGTAAAATTTACAAGCATTCTTCCAGTGGTGTCATTTTTTTTTTGCTGAAATGTGTTATGACTGGACTAAATTACAAATTGCCAGATTTAATCCAGGATTTCCAATGTTTTGTGTTCCTGGTTTAATTAGACAACTCAGTGAGCGGAACTGTTTTATGCAAATATCAGGTTTTAAGCAGATGTGGAATCCATAGCATTCATCATGCAATAGCTTTTTGTCATTCAGACATGCCGTAGGTGCCTTTCACGTGGATGTTCCTTCCAGCTTTATACAGACATGAGAGGACATTTGTGGAATGAACCACAAAGCTCGCGCGCTTTTTGGTACGTGGTGTGCGAGGAGCATGGAGAGTGGGAGACTGAGAGCACAGCAGTGGGTTAAAAATGTTCTGATTAACAGGAAGACTGTTCTCTTTTTTTTTTGTCCTCTCACGGGCTGCATCACTAATGGATTGTAAAACCTTGTGGTTGAAGCCTTAATTAATGACCACTGTGAGTGCGAGGGACGTTCGCCACCACTTCTCACAGTAAATTTACTAATACATTTCCGCATAAATTTCATCATTTAATACTATTAGAAAGCAAATTTTGCTGTCAGTTTTATCATACCCAACAGTGCACAAGCACATTAAGGAAATGACAAGACATTAAGTTGAGATTCTCATTTAGTTAGTAATTTGTTCACATGGCGTTTTGCTGGATATTTGTTTGTAGAGAGGAACTGTTGGTCAGATTATTACTGTGAGAGTTTAAGGCTTTTTGTAACCTCTTTTGCTCCGCCCACACTGCAAGAGAAAACCAGTTTCTATTAACTGATCTCATATGGGAAAAAAATCCTAAAAATGTGAAAAATAAATGGCTCTACCACAGCGTTCCATAGTTTACTGAACCGATGAGGTGATACATTTATTATAGTCATGTTAGAAGATGGTACAAGACATTTCTTGCTTTGTGCTCCTGCGGCTTTTACATCAATCTGATGGCATTCAGTTCAGACTTGTGTTGAAAGTGAAAGAGTGAAATGTTTCGAGGTTTGACCTGACAATATTGCCGTAGTGACTTTCCATCAAAGTAGCCAAGATGTTTATTTAGACATGAGACTGATGTTAAACTGCCATCAAATTAATATAAAGGAATGTATGTTTGAAAGGGCTGATTTGTCAGGAACAGTATAAAATTCACAAGATTAACCACTTTGACTTACATCAGTGTTTTAAAGGTTCTTTACATATATATAAACTTGCCTTGCCCTACAGCCCATCTGTTTAGCTGATCCATAAACAATTTATGTGCTGATTTTCCAGAAATGCACTGCATCACTCACATGATAAATACATGTAAATTACATATCCCATATCCCTGAGGGTGACAGGCTCCTCTGGGCAGGAAGGGCATGAGTGTAATTCCATAAGACTCACAGGCAGGTATATTACAGTTCAATTATTTTAATTGATAGCCATATGATGATGAAAGGTAGGGTGATTATGGTGTATGGGAAAATTCAGGTGGCTCCATTGCTAAATAAATGTAACCGAGACATTTGTTTACTTAAACTGGCAGTAATTTCTGTGATTGAAATCCTTTTTTGATTCTTTCATCCGTGCATGTAGGTTGTGGGAAGGAACAGATTGGAGCATTACATTTGTTCTGTCTCCATAAAGCTTTACATGCATCCTGCTTTTCTGCTTTAGTATGGATGGGACACCAAGAAGAGAAAGAGATGGGTCAGCATTACTTAACACAGCCATTTAAATGCACATTCTGTCTCAGTCTCTCACAAGTACACACCTAAGACACAGTGGCACATGCACACATACACATTAATATATTACCGCACACAACCACATACAGTGTTTTGTCTTGTCTGCCATAACTTTCAGAAATAATCCTTTGAAGATGGGGTGTGTGGTTTTGTGTGTGCCTCTGAATAACTGTGAGAGTGTTTGCATGTGCATATACATGCACAAATATCTGTCTGTGTGTGTGCGCGTGTCTTCACATATTGTGAATCCTCTGTCAGCACATCGTGTCAGGGGCTGGCTAGGACTTTCAGAAATGCAGGCACAAGCATATCTTATTTGGATTATGTATAAAACACTGATAGAGGCCGTCTGCTTGCATCAATCAGGAGAGCGAGAGGAAGAGACAGAGGGAGGCAAAAAGACAGGGTGGAGGAGAGAGAAAGAGCAAGTAAAGGGATGTGTAAGTCTGTGGGATGAAACGGGAAAAGGAACTAAAGGTGTAGGGTAAAGCTGGTTAAGTATCAACGAGTACAGAATCGTTTAAATATGCAGAAGGGAGGGATAGATTGGTGGAGCGATGGGAGTTTAAGATTCAAAGAGAGAGCGGAGAGAAAAGAGGAGGGAGATTAACAAAGGTGAGCTGGTGCATGAGAAATTGGTACACAGAGTGGTGGATTTATCAGAGAAATAGAGGGGATGGAAGCGGGAAGAGGGAGACAAGGAGCAATGGGAAAGAGAGAGGAGAAGAGAGGGGAGAGAAGGGTAGCCGGGGGGGGTTTGATTGATGGGCTGTAGACAGGGCCTGCCGTTCTCTAGAGCAGAACTACTCCAGTACTGGACACCCGCCAGACACTGCGGCCCTAGAGAACCCTGTGTGTGTGTGTGCATTTGTGGCTGCATTTCTGCAACTGTGTGTGTGTGTGCGTGGGTGTGTGTGTGTGTGTGTGTGTGTGTGTGTGTGTGTGTGTGTGCGCATGCATATGGGCTTAGGCAAAGATCTTCTGTTACAATCTGATGACGCACACACATGCAGAGAGGGCAACAGAAACAGGTGTGGGTGACAGCTGTATTTTTAACAGTGTGCGTGCGTGTGTGTCTGTATACATGCATGTGTTCTTCGTGCCCACGCATGCTGTGTTAGTATATCAAGGGATGTTTGTATATGTCAAAGCATATGTGCATGTGTGTTTATGCAAATGTGTGCTGCTCTGTGCATAAGTGCATCTGTGCTTTTATGTGCAGGTGTATTCTCCAGGTACGACACTATAGACAGGTTAATCTTTTACTTAATCTCAAAGACTGTGTGCAGCCAAAAATTCCATTTTATGGCACATCCCCTCAGGAAGATGACTCCCTTGATGAAATCCGGGCAGGGGGGGAAAAAAAATCAAACAAATCAGTGTTTGGAAATAAAAACTGAAGTGAAGCGATGTTGGTCTGATATCAGATTTAAATAACATTGCTCAGTCTCAGTTTGGATGCTGTAGACTTAATTAAGGGAACTGTAAAGTAATTACGGTGATGACAAGCTGAATATCAACAGAAAATATAAACACAGTTAAATGAACCAGCACAGGAAACAACATCAAAGTGAGCATCCGATTTTAATTTAAATTAACAGCAATTCTACCATAAGCATAACTGTCTGTGTCAAATAATAATTACAGGTGAGGTTCTCCAGACTGCAGTTATGGGCATCCTTTTTACAAGCTGTGACTACACAGCCATATTGTTAACCTCTAGCTACATAGCATACACTTCAAAACACACCAAAAAAAAAGACCTTTTGTCTTTTTTACCATCGAGTACAACTCTGACACGAGAACAATTATCTCCTATATCAGTGCTATATTTCAGAAAGGTAGAATTTACAATTACAGACTCTGGTTCAGGTTGAGATTCTTTACACTCCTTGTACACCCTCTAGATGTGACATCTCTTCTTAAAGAAGTAACATTTCATCTGCATGTCTTAACCTCTGGACTTTGACATTTTATGGAAACCCTCTGGAAAGCCATGGCAGCTATATTAAACCTTGTGTCCTCCAGTATCCTGCTTACTCAGCGGTACTGAGTGGCTGGACATGGACGAAGAACGTCATTACCCAAGACCGTTTAGAAACACTATTATCCTCATGCTTATAACCAGTTAGATAATCATAAAAAAGTGATCTCATCTCCTCAATCTCCAGCAGTGCTCAAACCTGACTTCAACTTGTCCTTAACGTTACTCACACGCAACACTGACGTTGCATAGAGAGTGGTTAGTCGGCTATGACTGCTGCACGAAATATGGCTGCATATATTACCCTCCCCTGTAGGAGATGTTGGCCAGTGCAACAGAGGACCTCTGTTCCTGGACTAGATGCTGAGGCATGAAGTGCAGGAAGACACATCTCATATCTTCACTGAACCTCCAGCTTGCTATTTCTGTTCCCTCTTGAAAAAGATTTTGGGAAATCTCATTTAGAATAAATATGAATATGTTGTTACCGCAACAAGCGACGTGAATTTATTAATCTGACCTCATCACTCGCAACAGTCAGTGCTAAAGTTCAGTTTTAGCTGTCTGTCTGACACACCACGTGTCCTGTTGACCTCAGTAAATGAATGTCTTTGTTAGTAACGCGTGCTCTTTATTTAATCATTTGTGTCCACATTTTACTGATTCATGCTCTTGATTTAATACTAGATTATATATTTATGCCTTTGGCACAGACAGCTTTTTACAGAATGACATCTGCAGTATCGTCATTATTGTCATAATTCTTATTTTTTTACGTGAAATACGTTAGGGATCTCAAAAATAAACCAACTTTGATTAACAACAAAAATCGGAAGTATGTCAACATGTCTCAGTTCACGGTCCAGATAAAACTGTATTAAATCAAAGTGATCCTTAGGAACAGTGTTAAGGACACACACAAGGACAAGAGTAATGACATAAAGTGATAAGTCATGCTAAATTGTGAACACAATTTTTTTAAATTTGAGAGCAGGAATTCTGTGTTTTTTTCCCCCTCCATGACAACTCCAAGGCTTTGGAAGGTGTCACTCATGTGAAGCTGTGGAGATTTGTTCAAACTTGTCACTTTGGAAAAGTAACAGCCTCAGTCCATGTGAAATCATGTTTGTACCTCTTGGTTCGTTTGAAAGAAATAAGTAAAAGTCAGAACTAAAAGACAACAGCTGAACCAAACTACAGCAGTGAAACCAACCTCAGTGAATCACTGTCTCTCTCCCTCTAACACACACTCATACCCATTGATATTTTTTGTTTTATTCTCCTTTCTTTCAGGTTCACCTCCTCTCTCATAGTGTCTCTTCTTAAATTGCTCACTCTGTTGCATATACTCGTCCTACTAATGCTTTACAGATCTTCAACATGTTTTACAAGCCTGCAGCCATTAAAACATGTCACCTCTTTGTGTTTGAGTTGTTAAGGAGCAGAAATCACAAGCTGCTGTAAAAAGCTTAGTGAATTTGATAGAAGGACAATGTTTAATCAAAGAATAACCAGTGAATAAAATACACAGGGAGCAGATTTGATTAACATAAAGATAAAACCAAAGTAGTGCTTTCTCTTTTGATGTGCTCTTCTCCTTCAAAAAAAAAAAAAAAACACCCCTTGTTAAAATAAAAAAAAAAAAGGCCTAATGGGAATTTCAGTGCCTTTGTATTTTGATCAAAATAAAGGTTGTTAATGTGTAGCAATAGCAAATGAGAGAGAAAAAAGGGAGATAGGAAAAAAAGAAAAGTGCCCTTTCATAGCTAAATTAAAATTTTAAGTGCTGCTAAATGCATTTCTGTGCCCACCCGTTGAGCAGGCATTTCTGTAAGTAATTATGTTCTGACCCTTTGTGAACTATGCTTCAACCCTAGCTTTTATTCCATCTTGTTTCATTTCTTTGTCAAACCCCGAACCCCCTCCTGCACACTGCTAACACAAGCTCTACCTTCTTCATCCTCCTTCTGTCTCTCTCTTTCCTCCTGGCAGAGGTCACTCATGAAGACAACTTCATTTTTATTCATTTGCTCACTCATGTGAAGAGCTCTCTGAATCCACTTCCTGAAAATTGCAGCTTTTGTGTTGCGGTAATTACTCATGCAAACATAGACGACAACATTCCTCTTGCAGCCATTGTTAGTGTAACTCTGTAGTATAGAGCCATTTTTTTCAGAGGAGAGAAGAGAGAAAGGGGATCTTCAACAAGTAGACAAGGGGAAAAAAGGCAATATGGCTCTACAGCATATTAACACATCAGTACTGAGTTTACACTATTAGCAGACAATTCGCTTAAACAGACTTGTATGGCTGGGGTAAGAGGTTAACTCTCATAATTCATGCCCAGGCATTTACTGTGGCATTTATTCGTGCAAATTAAGATTAAAAAAGAAAAAGTAAAGAGATATATTTAAAAGCTATAATGTATGCTTGGAAGTGAATGGCCAGTGTCAGCAACCATTTTAGCATTTATGGCAAGATGGAAAAAGGCATATCGTGGATGATTCTGATGCACATAAGCCACAAATGAGCTCCTTACTGTGTCACAGGACTGTTTTTTTGTTTGTTAAGCTCGCAACTGACAATGATTTTCATTCCTCAGAGTCCAGGGTGATGTTGTTAAATTGTTTGTATTGTCCAACAAATCATAAAAAAAGATATTCAATTTGCAAAGATAGAGAACTGAAAAAAAGAACCAAATCCTCCAAGAGGATGGATTCGGTTCTGGTTTCACTTAAAACTTGACTTTAAAACACTTGAAATTTTCCAACATCTGTCGTGAAGCTTTTGATCATATAACATGATCTTCATAAGAAGATTTTTCTTTTGCTGCTAAAAAGAAAACACAGACTTCACATTTTAAGCAAACATGGGCAAGAAGTTCTTTAAGTGCACCTTGAGGTGAGACTGGTTTGTCAGCTGCTGTCAAGAATAAACCTGAACCTATGACATTAAATTTTGTGACTAAAAAAAATCAACAAGAAAGTTTGGACAAAAATAAATAAATAAATAAAATAAAAAACCTGGAAATGTAGGTCTTTATTAATCAAGTTATCATTTCAGAGCAGCTGTTTTCACAAAAGAAACGTGCCACCTCATTTCAGTGACTGTAAAAGCGAAACACTCCTTTGACACAGACAGCTCTCCTCCTTTCTTAGAACCATCTTAGTCTATCACAAACACCTCCAGGTACCGGCAAGAGCTGAATGTTAAAAATGTAAAAATGTAAATGTCAGACCCACATATGACTGAGACTGACATGTTATCGTGTGTTGAGTTATCATTCTGTCAATCTGAGCAGGCTTTCAGTGACCTTCTCTATTTTAGAATGACAAGTTCAGCTTTATGTGCTTCACTCTGAGATGAAAGGATGGATGGATGGATGACAGAAGGATGGAGAGAAAGACGTGGAATGGCAGAGGGGTTGTGTCAATATTTATGGTGTCATGAAAGGTAATTAAATAGCACCACGTTATTTTTACCAGCTTGGTCCGATGATGTCACAAATGCTCAATAAAGACATAGAGTTAAAGGTTCAGTTTCCATAATTCACCCAAAAGCAGGACAAAAACTGTCCACTCTTCTTCAGCAACAGGTCTTTTATTAGGTCTCCGGCTCAGGAGAAAGACTTGAAACTGCAGAAAAGCTATTCAGAATTCTCCAAACCAGTCCTGACAGGAACTAACTGGGGTCAGCTAATCATGTTAGCTTCAATGAAATACAACCAATCAACTTATATATCTCCAACTAAAGATGTTTTATTATTTAGTCAATGTGGAAAATCGCATTGAGGAATGAGGATGAAATCAAACAGAACCACGAGGAACAACAAACCGCAAAGTGAAATGTGGGGGGAAAAAAAACCGAACTAAAGAATGAAAGAAGCAAAAGAGAAAGTTTACAGAGTCAAGAAAAAAAAGGAACAAGAGTAAAAGAAAGGCAAAGGACTGAGAGTACTATTGGCAACAAGGTCTAAACCTACCTATCCCATCCTGCAGATTTACTATAGGAAAGGCAGGCTTGTTACAGGCTTCTGTGCTTCTTGCTTTACAGAGCAAATAAAAGGAAGACATAATTAAGACTACCAAAGGTATAAATCTTGTGTGTGAATGGCCCATTGCACACATCGACCGCGCAAGTAATTTACATGGCCCTTTGAGAATTCGCCTCAGAGTTTCTTCTGACACTCACAAACGTAGTGGTGAGAGAGAGCCGAATTAAAGAAGAAAAAAAAGGAGCCAAATAGAAACTACACGTTAAAGGGTACATTCAAGGCTGAGTATCAGAGATTATTCATGTTTTCATGAACATTTAAATTATTTGACTCAAGGTTACTTCATGTATTTGTACTGATAAATACCCGTTACACCATTTCTTCTATGGAATAGTACTGTGTTAGGAGTAGATATGGCACTTAATATGCTTTATTGAGTCTCATGAAAGCCGCTTTAAGAGATATTAAATCAAATCTAAAGTCAGGGATATTAAACTGCGTCTATGCAGGTGTTTGAATGTATAGCTTCTGTCAATATATTCTTCGCTTTGTTCTGGCACTTTATTCTCTCTCTTCACTCATTTTGTTTTGTGTATTGGCTTGTGTGAGATACAATAAAATACAAATTGTTCTGTCATTTGGTCTAAATTGTTTCACAAAGAGATCTCAATCACAAGACTCTATAAAAAAAAAGTTAAGGAAAAAAAAAGCCACAGTTAAAGTTTTTGATTTATACCTTACCATTCTGCTGGGAGGACATGTAAAAAATCTGATATCCAAATACCCAGAGCAGTCTGTAGGTGGTTTTCATCCACCTGTTTTATGCACATTTTCAATTTGTGAATAAAAAAAAAAAATCTAAGTGGAAAATCGGAAAATTAAAAAAAAAGTTTCTATGTTCAGCTAAGGTGGAAATTTACATGCTAAGCTCCAAAAAGCTGGTTATTTTCTTATGTTACCACTGTACTGGTGTACGATGCACTAGATCATTTCCAAAGCAATCTTTTTTCCATGCATAATTTCCCCTCTTCAAATCTCAGTAGCTTGTTACATTGTAGAGGTTTTGCTTTAAGTCTGTATGTGTGATGTGGGATGAGAGAAAAAGCAGAGATCCTGCCCTCTTTACAAGCTACCTGTCACGGTTCTCAGAAAAGGGGACCCAAGAGCACAACTCAGGAGGCAGATGTAACAGTAAAGAGTCTTTACTTAGGAAAAAAATGAGAACACGAAAAGCCAAGCAGACAAACAAAGTACAAAGGTTTGGGCTGAGGCAAAATAAAAGAAAACACACAGGCAAGGTCCAAAACACGATCAGGATCAAAACAGGCAGG
Organism: Toxotes jaculatrix; assembly: GCF_017976425.1. NCBI lineage: Eukaryota > Metazoa > Chordata > Actinopteri > Toxotidae > Toxotes > Toxotes jaculatrix. The sequence goes on along the minus strand of NC_054397.1, from coordinate 23,100,913 downwards.
CAAAGAACAGAGCGCTGGTATGTTGAGGCACATGGCAATAGACAATCCCGCAGTTTATCAATGAGCCGGGCTGAAGTTAGCGGTCTGGAGGCGCGTTGCATAGAGATTTGGTTTGGAGACTGGTTTAATGCGAGAGACGTGGAGGGTTGGATGGATCCTTAAAGGACGTGGAAGGCCCAGGCACACTGCTTCAGGATTCATAAAGATGGGGAATGGGCCTAGGAATCTGGGCGCTGTCTTTCAGGACTCTAGCTGTAAAGGCAGGTCCTGAGTGGCAAGCCAATTTTGCTGACCAGTTGTGGAGCAGGTCCTGAGCCAGGTGTGGTGGAAGAGTCTGACCAAATGCCTGGACGGAGGGGACATTGGCCTCTTTTTCCTGGGGATCAGTAGAAGGAAGTGAAAGGGGGACAGACCAGTGGCACAAGTGGGAAGAATGTTGTTTGGGCCAGGAGGAAGGAGCATGAGAGGCGACATACTCCAATGCAGTTTCCATCTCCTGGTTCTTCAGTTCAGTTTGGCCGTTAAACTGCAGATGGATCCCTGAGGACAGACTGACCGAAGCCCCCACCACCCTGAAAAATTCCTTCCAGAAACAGGAGATGAACTGGGGTCCCTGGCCAGAGACTCAGAGGGCTGTACAGGTGGAAAACATGGTGTAATAATAATCCTACAAAGGAAGAGAAGTATGCAGATTTGATTCAACACCAGACAGAATGACTGTGATACTTTCAGAGGAGGGCAGACCGGTGACAAAGTCCAGAGATATATATACGACAAGGGTCAATGAGGTACTGGCAGAGATTCATGGACTCTCACAGGGCCTTGGTAGGAGGACTTGTGTTAGAAGCAGATGGGACAAGCAGCCACAAACCCCCAATTGTCCTCCTTCATGAAGGAACACCAGAATCACTGACGGAGGACGACCACACCCGAGTGTGGCAGGTCGGATGAAAGGAGGACCACTGGAGGACCTGGGAGCCGAGATGATCTGGGACAAAGGAGGAGTCTATCTGTTCAAAGATCCTCAGTCAGACAATATGTTTTTCCTTTATTCTGTCATTAGTCTTTGTGAAAAATTGAAATGTGATTCTGCTTTTTTTCCCCTTTTTGTCCATATTCTGAATTAAGTCACATCTGTGATCACTTCTAATATTTGAGAACCTTGTAATTTAAATTTTAGATAAAACTAATTTTCCTTTGTGGCATTCTAAAAACAGCATCTCCCATGAGTCTCATAGCCTATCCTACAAATGAAAGCAGCCGTATTTAACGGTTCCCAACTACAGTCAACATCCATGACTGGAAATCTTCTGAAAGCTCTGATGTATATGTGACATGGCACTGGATAATGGTGACCTTTGCCAGCAAAAGTCCTATAGTCAAGATGACTACTCACTTAGTGATAAGGCACAGTAGACAACCATCTTATCATACATTCAGTACACTTTAATTCAATAACATTATTCAACACCAGCAGGGAAACTAAAACCTATGCATACTATGGCACATAATGTGTCTCAATCAAAGACATAGGAGGAAATAATACTTTAGTTACCTACAATGATCACTATCAATTCACTGTTTATTGTCACCATCATGATTGAACATTGGCTCGCAATAGTAATCTTTGCTGCCTTCCATCCCACATTTCATGAACACAGTGTTAGACACTGGAGCCACATAAAGCTGCATGGGAGCTGTAGTTGTTGAGTGTGAACAAAATATTCATTGTTAAAATCTGTGTTGTGTTGTGTATGTGAGTGTTGGAGCTGGAAACAGTGTGAAACTGACTATAAGCAGAAAAAAATGGCACTTGGTACATAGCAAAAACATCCTCAAAAAATGCCACTGTACATTTTGATTTTCACTGTGAATAAATGTTCCTCATTGCAAAATGAATTAAAATGCCACACTACAAAAAAAAAAAAAAAAAGTCTTTATAGTCCTGATGGATGTGGACTATGCAGCCACCCTGGAGTATTAACTGTGTAATGTTAGACATACTCAAAGTAAGCAATGTTACTACTCCACCATCCTCCAACTGTGGGGGGAAAAAATGAAATAAATAAATAAATAAACTACAGTTTCCAGGCTCCTTGTAAAACTGAGTCTCTTGATTGGACCTTCTGCGTAGACTGTCCATGTGAATTTGTGATTTCTTTTTTTTTTTTTTTTTTCCAAACACATAAAACATTTCCAGGCATCTCCCTCAGCTTTTCCAACCTCAGCAGCCATACTCAGAACTATGGCTTCGCTAGCCTTTACTTCTGCTTTATTTCCCTGTAGCATGACTCCCCCTCCAGTGGCATGAATAAGCCACATGGAAGACCACGCCACAGTTCAGGAAAGAAGCTACATCTTTACCCCCACTAAAGGTGTTAACACAGTCTTTTGAAGATGGTCTTAATTGGGTTAGGAGGGGGGGGGAGTGAAATCCTCCCCCTCCTGATTTGAGGAGGTGTAAAGAGGAGAAAAGAGAGGTTTAATTGATCCCCTAGTGGTGTATGTAGCTCGGCATCCCTCTCAGATAAAGGTGGGGGAGATGTTATGCAGGGCTGGCTTAGCCATTGCAGTCAAGCATCACTACACACTAAAGATTCACAGTTTTCTATAATGTCTCTCTCTCTCTCTCTCTCTCTCTCTCTCTCTCTCTATTAGAAAATACCTCATGCTACCCTTTCCATTGCTCTAAGAAAAGCTCTTTTCATAATGTACTATTATTATTATCATAATGTAAAGTTGATGTATTTCAGAAACCTGTAGCTTTGTTAAATTGCTCTGTGGGTACTTGATGACAAGTATAAGTACCTGATCTCCACAGACATAATTGAATAAATGCAACAACCCTGTCTTTGCACAAAGAGTCATGTAACATAAATTTCTAGAGTGGACCTATTTATATAAAATATGTATTAGAAAATTTATACCCTTACCAGATCTATGTGGCTTGCTTGGGAAGGTGAAGAGACAACATACTGTACACTGAAGTCACGAAGGTGCAGACTCCACAGCGGTGCTGTTTCACCAATGCAATTCAATTAGACATAAAATACTGATGTAATCTAACATAATGACAACTCATACTCTTAACGTTTGGCCGAGGCACTGAGAAAACATGAGGTGATTTTTATTGCAGATAGAGAGGGGGGATAGGTTATTGCTTAAAGTGAGAGACTTAAATTCTGGTGTGTAAGTGTCTTGTGTTTGTGTGCGGTGGATAGGGAGACACAGCGAGCAGAGGAATTGTCTGTTAGTATTGAAGATAGAACAGCAATGTCAAATTTGTTTAGGAAATGTGTTTCTGTAACATGCAACAAGCTTTCTCAAAGTCACTTTCTATTTAGATGCTTGGATTGATAAATCAGTTAGTTTGCATGGAAATGTGCTCTCTTGACACTCACAGGTTCATGCACCCTTTACTGATGTACTGTAACACACACACACACACACACTGTCTTTGTCTGTTTCTATGCACAATTTCCTTTGCCTCGCTTTCGCATACACACACTCAAGAACACAACACTATATAGCGCCCAGTAGAGTTGACAAATGAATCATCAAGTAAGTAAAGTCCTATATTACCTTGGTCTGTGTGTCTCAATACTTTCCTATTTTCCTATTCTCCACAGAATTCAACTCTAATCATCCACTTAACTCCCCCACTGAGAGGGAAAAAAAATTACCTTTTTTTTTTCTATCAAAGCCAAAATCAAACGAGTGAAGAAAGAGGCAGCTCCCGTGGGGATTGCAGCCATGTGAAATCTCATCATGTGAAATAGGTGCTCATCTGGTCTGGTCTGAGTGGTTCAGGTGAAAAATCCCATTACAGGGTGACACAGAAATAACCAAAACACCTCTTCCCTAAGCCGCACAGCTTTTTCGTTTCCACTTACACCTTCTCATTATTCTATGCCTCATTCTCTCATCCACTTGTCAGAACTTTTCCAGGTGGCTGCATCTTACCTTACCTTAACTCCTCTTCCTGGCTTCATCTGCGTTGATATTCTTATCACAGGTTTTATATCTAATCCCTTTAAAATACCCGCCCCTTTATCTACCTCTCTTTTTCTGCCATCTCCGCTACACCTGTACTGCTCCTTTGCACCTTCTCCCTCTGTCTTTACTTTCAATGATTTCATAATTTCTTCCTCCTCTGCACCTCTGTCTCACTTTCTTATATTTCTCTTCAAATCAAGACATTAGGGCACTAACATGAATAAAATATTTCAATGATTGCTAACCAAAACCTGTGTATTACATTTTGACCTAGCCCATCAATGTCAAAAAAAAAAAAACAGTGCAAAGTAGACACCTAAATGAACACTGTTTTGTGTGGCTTATTTTCAGATCAGTTCACATATGCACAAACATGTTTTCTATATTCCCAGTGTAATTTTTATCCATTTCTATTAGTTAAATAAATACAAAAAGCCTTTTTTTGTGGTTTATCAACACTTAGCTTGTGCTAAGTCAGTGTTGCTGACATACCATCAGTGGCAGTAGGTTGTAATCAGTGAGGATCAAAATTTTAAAAATGTATATTTGAGGTGGCCACTCCTCATCCTCATTATTTCATATTTTAAATTCTGGTGTTTACAGCTATTGCAGTGAAGTCTCATTCCAAACATGTTCTAAAAGATAGCATGTGTGTTGTGAAATCTGTGTCCCTGGCTCAAGCATACACAAGACATTTATACAGTATGTTCTGTAAACATAGATTGACAAAACTGGTACACAGAGATGAAGGACTCAAGTGCAGTTGCCTGGAGATACTTAAATTGTAAGATGACAAAAATCTTTGCTCAGAAAAAAGTTCAGTACACAAAAAGGCAGTCAGTCAGGCAAACAATCCAGAAAAGGGCTCATGCAGAGATGAAATAAAAAACACAACCAGAAATCTAGAAAACCAGGGACACTAAACACTAGGAAAAGGCTGGAATGCTTGACACTCAGGATGGAGATGAACTGGCCCAGGGAACTGGGAGCATGCAGACTATATACACAAGGGAGGCAGGAATAATTGGACACAGGTGAAAGATATCAGGGCGGGGCAGACAACCAGAAACAGGAAACATGAGAGCAGGAAGTGGTGCTCTGAAACTAGAGGAGAGGTGAGTGACGCAAAATAGAACAGGAATTAAAGCAAAACAAATGTGAAACAAAGACAACATACTCTAAGACACTGAGTGAGACACAACATATATGTTCAAAACAGCCTGTAAAATCCGTCCTCCATTCACTGTCGTGCGTAGGAGTCTAACCAGAGAGAACAGTTTATTCATATTTTGGTGTTTGTACCACAACGTCCTTGACTTTACCTTTTGCTTATTTTTCTATCTCTTGTATTCTGTAAACAAGTAGTTTGCACAATTGTTACTGCCCATTGTTGTTCATTGTGTCCGCACGGCAGGGTCCAAAGTGGGGAAGTGTTGTGTGTATGTGTGCAGTTCCGCGTGGGTGCTCTTTATGCGCATGTGCTATTCAATGCAAACTAGCACCTTATTACACAATCAGATTATGCCTGTGTTTATCAATGGCATGATTAATGGACTGGGTCGAATGGAAGCAGAGAGCACTAAGGATTCATTTGGGTAACTGACAATTTTTTATGTATGGGCTGTAAATTATGGTCCCTCTACAAAATGTAAGTGTATTATTGAAAAGGATGCTTCCACTCTAAGCATCAGTAATAGCTATGGTGTGTGTGTGTGTGTGTGTGTGCATACGTGATCTATGTGTTCAAGAGCCTTTTTGTTTGTTTCTTGAGTGTGTGTGTGTGTTTGTTTGTGTGTGTGTGTGTGTGTGTGAGTGCGAGCGTGTGGAATGATGGTAGTGTGGGTGGAGCACATGCATTTTTAAATTGAAAACATGACACACCCGCGGTGATGATTTAGTACCGGGCCAGAGAGGTGTTTGGAACAGTGAATGCGGCCTTCAAACAGTAGAGTGGAGAGACGGAGAGAGGGCCGTAGTGTTGTTGAGCACTGTGAGTATAACTGCCACTGTAGGAGAGGCACTTAATACTAACAGTTTGCCTCATGCCAAGGCTTGTACACAAAGTTGAACAATTTTATTCAGTCCCTTTATTGAGGCACTTCATCGATATGGCCTTGAAAGTGTTTGAATGGTGCTACCTTTGTGCATCTGGCATCAGTTCAGACCTGATTCAATTTGCAAAACTTCGGCTTCGTTATATTGTAAATAAACTACCATTGTTCGTGTCAAGCTTAATTTCACATGCGTCCTCACCATTTTAAATCATATTCTTTGAAGTTAAAGAACCAAATGTAAACAGCAACGTGGGTGGGGTGGGTTCGAGTTTGTAGTAATGTTGTCAGAATATAAATTCTATTTTAAATCTTGACTTTGCATATGTGTGTGCTGCCTGCTAAAAATGTCTTTATTCGTACTACCATAGGGTCAGAAAGTTTCAAATCCCACACATACTGTAGGCACTTTAACAAATAATTGATTGCAACATTAAGTCAAACTCCACAACTAGTTTATGTGCAAATTTGGGAAAAATGGAATTACAGTTTGGGTAATGAGATTACACCCAGAATGCTGTTCTCTGTACATGGTTAACAGGTCTAGCTTAATTTGATTGTTCATGATGTGACATAAGCCTGAATTTTTTGGTTGTTTTAATCTGCTGTTAGGACACAGCCGAGGAAGCTCTAAGCTAAGAAGGTGTCGGCTCATTCACAATTAACTGGATCATGACTGAGTTTTTATAAGATTAACATCAGTCGCCCACCTGCATTTTATGGAACCAAGTTGAACGTCATGACAGCAATTTAATTTTATCCAGCTAACGTCATGCTAGCTTGAATTGACACACAGAGAATAGGGACCGGTTAGTAGGATAGCGTGCTAGCTGTCCTAGCCCCTCAATCAAGTCTCCTGTAAACGAATGGCAGAGGACACAGAGGTTAATTAGCCTCCTATAGAGTTAGCAACTGCCATGCTGCATATCGTATCATAAGCCATTATAGCCGCCTGGGCTCTCATAACAGACTGCTAATCCAGGCAGAGGGACGTCTGATGGTTGACAATAACTCTAGAGAGAGAGAGAGAATGAAAGAGATAAAGCAAGAGAGAAACGAGGTCTGTGCCCGTGTGTACATCATATACCTCAGGGCAGGTCGCGGTTCACTGGCTGCCGTCCTCTAGATAAGGAAATACAGTAGTTTGTATGCAGATGAAGGAACTGATGAGTGCCCTTGGTAAAACCAGCTACAACATGGGTCAACTTAAAATGGAATTTATACATCTCGACATATCCTCCCTTAATGATTTCATGAGAGTGCACGTTTTGGATTGTTGCAATTTTTTTTTTTTTTTTTTTTTTTTTTTGTTCTAGCTGTCCTGTTGAATTTTCACAGCCATGAAAAAAATGAAATCATAAGTCACTTCAGTTACTACATCCCAATCATGAAATCCCTTTGCTGCAGATCACTGTCTTCCTCAGCAGATGCTGCTGTACCATCTTGTCACATGAATTAATGAATGTCTATCTGGTGTTGATGATGTTCCTCTCAACAGATGCAGTTTGACTTGTTAGGCCAAAATAAATAATAGAAGCTGACAAACTTCAGCTTACATCAAGAGTGGACCCTCAAGCATAAAATTGCAGCACACTTCAGCTAGCTTTTCTATCAGCAAGTGGTATGAAATATGTAATAATTATACTATTAAACATTGGTATATTCAATAATGAGCTGGTTAAGATTCTGAGCATGCAAGCCTCCAAAGTAAAGTAATGATCTCGCCAGGGACGGGCACACACTAAAAACTATGAGGCCGTCTAGAGACTAAAAACCTTGAACAAAGTATGCGCAAACAGTTTTTGTGTGTGTGTGTGTGTGTGTGTGTTTATGCTGGAATGTGAGCAACAGCAAGAGCCAGTCTTTCCGTGTGTGTGTGTGTGTGTGTGCAAGCATACTTGTGCATACTTATGTATGTGTGTTTTGCTTTCGTTTAGGGTAATTAAAAGCTAATATGCGGCAGAATCGGCTCTGTGCTTTCTCCTCAATTAGTAGTCATCTATAAAAAGAAACACCCTTCCATTCTTTATGCTGTTGCTTAATTATGATAGATTTTCTCCTCGTTCTCTTTCGTTTATCCCTCACTTTTTTCTCCTCATCTTCTCTTTTCTATAATGAAAACATAACCAGCTGAGTCATTTTTAATCGGCCATGTTATTATGGATTTTGATCAAAAGGAGGGTTTTAGCTTACTATAGCAGCTTGATTTAAGACTGTTTTCTTTTTGTTCTTCATCATTATCAGTTTAACTTATTAGGGCTCATTGGCTTCTACATGAAGACACAGAGAGACAAATGGTGTAAAATGGAGGAATGTTGTTTTTTTTTTTTTCTGACACGGCTGCACAAAGTCAATGGAGTATATTATCTTACAAATTAAATGTGCTGTGCATTGAAGAATAATGTTTGGATTATGTACTCTTCTGTGGAAAGTAATGTATTAAGTGAATAATGCAAAGCTATTTTCTACATAAACAAAAACATTCGTAGCTTGAAAATCAAACTTTTCATTTACTGACAAAAAAAGAAACATTAAATTGACAGGAGACCTAACAGGTTGAATAAGTTATAAAAGGACATTCAATTAGGATAATTACTACTTTTTGAGGGGATTTTCTCTTACTGTGTCCTCTATTCTAATATTTCTTATGACTAAGATGATTCATAAGGCTCTTCTCCAGCAGTGCTTTGTGAGCTGAAGGCGATTTACATAACAAGCACAACTTCAAGAACCACTTCAGTTCTCCTCAATTGTTCTGTTTAAAGACCCAATAGTGGAAATACTTCTTTTTTTTGTTGTTGTTTTTTTTTCATTTCCGACGGTCTTCATGATTGCATGTTTGCATTATTGATTCAATGCAAATGCATATTTGCGTAGGTGCTGTGATTCCACTGAGTTTAAAATGGGCCATTATGAAGACTGTATGCACACACACACACACACACAAACACAGTCAGAAAGACACAGGGAAGCTCACCTCACACTTGTGCACACAGGCATCACACATCAACGCCAGCTCAGGCACTGATCTGAGGAACACAGGAAAGAAAGGCATGATGGAGTGGCGTGCTTTCTCTGAATATGTATATTGGTTGTGAGGAAACTCATCATTGTCTCAGCCAGCCACTCACACACACACACACACTGACACAATCACACTAATGCTTGACAATTTCCAGGTGAGCTCACAACTTTAGATTGATGGTGTAGACAGAGCAGCATATGTTTTGTCATCTCTCCCTCTCCATACTCTCTCTATTTCACTCTCTTATTGTCACTGTTTTAGTGCAGTCTATTTGGATCAATCATCAATCTCGCTGCTCTCCTTCAGCTCCTCTTCCCCTCCCCTTCGCTCGTCTTACCTCCCCCTACGCATTCCACTCCCTTTCGATATATTACAGGCAATCTTTATTCCACATGAACCCACTTAGCACAATGGGGACTAAACAAATGTGTGTGTCAAACCCAGATGGCGTGATCCCAATGCTGTAGAGGGACAAAGGGAGGGGTGGCAGAGACTCGGGGAAAGGAGAAGTGGATGGGGACGGAAAAAAGACCATCTGAAAAGGGGGATATTTGTGATGTGGTGGTCAATAAAAACTCAAGAAACTACTTATAGAACTGTCAAAGTCTGCATAATGTTAGGCAGCAGGGAGACAAAATATACAACTACTAGCACACAGAGCCTGCTAATTTCATATATAGACATATTCTCATTCACTGCACTCAGAACAACTGAAACAAAAGATCTACAGGGAATGAAGGGGCTTATAGTCATCTGTGACCAACAAATAATTTAATTCCACGTCAGATTACACTGCATCCCGTTAAAAAGAAAATAATTCATCTGCTGAACATCTGCTGATATGAGTCACTCCATATCACTTTATATTTAATACATCCTTATATTGTTCAATCTGGATGATAATCATGTCCATTCTTACTATAGGTCATGCCGCCAAATAGCCCTTGCATAGAGGTCACAAGGTCAAACTGTGACAACAGGTTTGGATGCTCTATTAGAACTAGGTTGCACAACGTCTTGTCCAACCGTGTCAGAAATCAAAAGTGTTTACGGTTGTTCCGAACAGCTACATTGAAGGTGGAGTGGAAAACTGGCCACCAAAGATTGGGAGAAATGTAATTAGTGTTAAATAAAGGCATGACAGCCCACATTTTCTGATAGTTTCCCCTGAACTGGGTATGAATGTTTGTTACAGAAGTCCCCCACCCCCACCAAAAAAATACAGCGCCAGATAGGTGTGGGGGGAGGTAGTTTCCCAAGCTCTTCGACCATTTGACAAGCAATGAGGAAGTGCAGTGGCAACCTAAGGTCCCAGCAAAGATGAGTTACGGGTGGAAACTGTGCCTATGCAGAAAGGCATGAATATTCGTTCGTTAAAGTGGACCTTGACAAGGTTAATAATCAATACTCATTCTGTAATACTACACTTTATGCTAGTTTATCTTGAAACTCATAAACGACAATCTAATCAAATTTACACATTTCCAACATGCTATACCCATAAATCAGTCTATTTCCAAAAGTGCCGCCTCACTTCTCACATTTCAATGGCATCAGCTACAACTCTACTTACCACTGCAGCATTTCAGCTACATGCTGACATCCACTGACTGGGCTTCAGTTTAGTTTAGTTTAGTTTCACTAATCTAGGAGAAAAGCAACCATGCCTTAACAGATCTATTAGAGGTGTCCACCTGGAGATCACATGTAACCATGTGATCTTACTGTCATCTCGTATGGAAAAAAAAGCAGGTGTGCCTACTCTAACTAGTATCTTAATAAGGGCCAGCTGGCATTATGCTGCTACACCACGGTCACCGTTTGTTTTTGTGTAGTTGTTTAGCCTTGCTTTTGCCTTTCAAGCTAAGGCACTTTCCCTCTGCTTTCATTTCTTCGTTCTTTACAGCCTTTGTGATAATCTATCCCAAGTGGTTGGGCTGAGGGATGAGTCTATTGTTGAGGAGGAGGACAAGGAAAAGGAAGAAGAATGAAAAGAGGTGAAGGAGATGGCTAGCTCTGAGCTAGTCTCTGTCTCCCAGTGAAATCTAAGTTTTACTAGTCAGTGCGCGTTCTCTATTGACCTCCGCTCTTTATTGATCCACTCGCTCTTAATGTACTCTATGCGTGTGTGTGTGTGTTTTACGCAGAGGCAGGGAAAAACAGAAAGTAGCGAGTGTTTTTGTGTGTGTCCGTGCAAATGCATGTGTCTGTGTCTGATAATCTTGAGCAAGTGCCTTCATAACCATAAAAAAACAGTGGGGAATACTCCTTTTTATCAGGAGCAACTAGCTAAAAAAAAAAAAAAAAAAGGAAGATAGCTGCCTACAGAAAGTACTTTGCAGTGTGTGATGTATGTGTGGAGGTGGGGTGAAAAATAAGGGAGAATATGGACAATAGTCTTAAGCCGGGTGTGAGGATACACACAAAGTATTGTCAAACTGAAGAGAAGGAAGAAAATACCAAGAGGACAAGAAAAGAGGAGAGAAGTATGGAGATAATTTAAAGAGGTAAAAGGCTCATGGGATCACCAAGCATTTATCACTCTCACTCTCTTTACTTGCCTCCCCTCTTTCTTCATAAACACTTGACAAATTCACACACATACACACATGAACATCCATATACACCACTCCGCCCTTCATCCGCACAGCTGCATTTTTTTTTTTTTTATCTCTGGCCTTATTCCACAGCTTATGAATTTTAATAGGCCTCAATCAGAACACCTCAGCAGTGTTTTTCTATCTCCCAAAGTAATGGACTTGAACCACCTGAGAGTTCTCAGACAGCTCTGTATTCGTATAGCTAAGGAAGTCAGAATGAAATAGGGAGGAGTGGAGGGATGAATGATAAGGATGGACGGGATGTGGATGAATAAGAGAGCGACGGAAGGATGGTGGAGAAAAGAACGTGTCTGCGGAGGGATCGCTGATTGTGGGTTGGTTGTCAGAGAGAGACAAATTGAGAGAGGGAGAGTGGCCTTGGCTTCAAAATGGATTCCTACTGGATGTCAACACATATGTTAGCATGCATGCGATTTCACACACAGACACACACACAGACACACACACACACACACATACACTCACACACTCTAAATGAGAGTCTGATTGTTTCTGGGTTGCCTTGCTCCTGATCTACCCCCCCTTAATTACAATCTGCACTGACAAATGGGCCTACTTGGTAATGCAGAGGTAGACAAACACACACACACACACACACACACACACAGTGAGAGATGCACTGTTTTTGCTGATTAAGTGTGTCACTTTTCTTTTTGGACTCAGACCCTGTATTTAGACACACAAATGCACACACATACACACATACTCACACACTTTATTTCCCCAGCAGATCTAAAACAAAACTGCTCTGCATTTATACTGTTGGAAATTGTCCCTATTGTACCATCCTTGCCATGATGTGTAGCCATTTGTCGAAATCAATGAAGCCCAGAAATTGGTATTATTCTTTCAATGGTTCATTCTCTCCCTCACCCTCACTTCCCCCCTCTCTCTCTGTGCCTGTCTTTGCTCATGCTTGAATGAGAAAAAGTGATTACCTGAGAAAGAAATGGGTTAGTACATTAGTGAAAGGTGGCAGTTTTGTGTCTGCTGTCTATGTGAAAAGACCTGTGTAGCTGTTGCACCTCTGCACGTCTCCCGACTGCCTTATCTCTCCCCCTCTTGTTTCTACTCCAACATAACTACACATACACACACACACACATCACAGCACAATGAGGAACACTGTAAGTGCTCACAGGAAAGACAATTCACACACTACATGTGCCAAAGTTGATAGCCTGAAAACAATGCTTCATCACTGCACTCGCCATAATCACAGCACTTTTAAAGATCTTGGGCTGAAAGACAGCAGAGCGGCACAATGCATAAACACAGCCATAAGCCAGCCCTATTCACAAGCCATGTAGTTCTACCAACTGTTAAAGCCATTTCCATCTCGACACCCCAACAATGGAGCGCAACAGAGAGAGACTGAGGGACTGTATTGATATCGAGCACTGCTGAATGGTCGGCTGACTAGCATTCACTGTCACAGCGGATGGATGGTTTAATTGTGGACTGGTGTGAGAGGAGGAGAGAGAGTGTATTTTTGTGTGCTTCTTGTGTGTGTCTGTTTCTGTGTGTGTGTGTGTGTGTGAACGAGAGGACTCGGGGAGGTGACAGCCGTTATCTCAGGCCTACAGACAGACACTTAGCCCTCCGCCAGCCCTCAAACACTCGTCCCTATGGCATGCTCAGAAATGTCACGAGCTGGCACTGTCAGTATGCTGTGTGTGCGTGAGTGTGTGTGTGTGTGTGTCTGTGTGAGTGTCTGTGGGTTTGTCTGCACTTGTATGTTTGTGCACCACATCAAACTCCTCTGTGTGGGACTGCTTGTACTTTGTCCGCAATGTGAGTGTGAGCTGATGTGTCCATGAAAATGATGTCAAATATATGGCTGCTGCTTTGTGGCTAGTTTCTTTTTTTTTCTTTGTATTATTGTTCACACGTACAAACGCCAACCCATACCAAGAAACAGACACAAATCCCCACGACCACACAAATAAACTCTCTACTGACAGTAATGAAAGACACCATTAGTACTGACAATAGGTGTGTGTGTGTGTGTTTCCATGAAATTCTCTCTGTCAAACTCACTATGTGTGCTATGTTTATGTGAATGGGTGCTATCTGAAGTGGTTAAGTGTGTGTCATACCTCATTTATCAAAGAATTAAGAAGAAAAAAAAATTTGCTAGTGTCTTATCTCCCTGTTGTCAAATGTAAATGTTTTAGCCTGAATCGGACTGAAAAGTTGAGCTGTAAGTCATACTTTATTTGTGTACCTGTTTATTAATCTGTGTATCCTGTGTACAGAAAGTATGAGACAAGATATTAGAGAATTTTCAGGAATCTGGGGAGCAAATACACTTTGACCCAACCAAGGATCAGTTTAATTTTCCTTGTTAGCTGGATTAGGAATTCTACAGGAATCCCACAGGGCTCCTCCCTTGGTCCCCTCATCTTTGATTTATAAATCATGTTAAGGAGCTGGTCTTTAAATTTATGCATATGACACAGTTAAGTAAAAGTGTGTGGCAAAACTACTGCTCTTGATTCTAATAGCAATAGAATATTATAGCAATGTGTTTTTAAAACATATACAATTACAATGGATGCAGAGGATGTGGTTGAGCTCTATAAAAGTGGTTTTTATTTAGGCCACTTTTTTATATTAGTTTTAATGCCACCCTTTAGCTGCTAGAGTGATAAGCATCCAGGGTCTTGCTAATTACATTTTTAGTAATTTCTACTCAGATACCAACAAATGTAGCCATCTCCACTTATTTGTAATAGTTTTTAGTTATATGGTTTGGTCATTTAAGTGTTTTAGCATTAGGAGTTTAACCTGGCAGTGGATATGTTGCAACTTTTAGTTGTTGTTTAAGACAAATAAGCTACACTGTTCTTTTAGGCCAAACTGTAATTTTTTCAATGATTAGCTGTCTTTTTTTTTTCAACAGATGTTACAGTGAAAAAATAAGTTGTGAGTCTGACTATAGCATGAGTGTGGTTAAAGGCAGCCAGAACACACATTTAAATGCTTCTTTAGAAGAGCAGGTGGAAATCTCTCACACAAATGCTTATTCTTAAATTATGAACATTATGTGTACTAGATTTAGATGAAAGGTCTATGTTGAACTTTATTTGGAAGTGATTACATTAAGAGAGGAGGTATTCCACCTGGGTGCAGAGGTCAGCATGGTAGTGTGGGGGAAAATGAGAGGAGGGACCCAGGCTGTGATCTGTATGCATTATCCCACCATACAGAGTTGAACATCTGGTTAGAGAGACAACAGAGATAGATTTACTCATCCCTGACAGTCACAGAGGAGCATGAGAGACAGACAGAGACAGATAGGAGTCCACAAGACTGAGTATTTTATTTGCAAATGATGATGTGTCAAGAATGATGGCAAGGGGCCCAGTCAAACCAGCATTTATAACAGCAAAATTCTGGACTGGAATCAGAGTAACTCTGTGTGGCACTTTGATGTAGAGTTAAACTTTACAAATATATCCCATAATAAACTTATTGTTTGTTTGCCTTGATGGGTTTTTGGGGCTGGCTACCTTGAGCATGTCACCAGCCAGTGGTAGGATAGTATCAAATATACATAACCACTAAATATAACCATATAAATGATAAATTCTGATTAGCTCATCAGCCACAGTGACATCATCGAGCTTCCAGCATTGCCATTTTTGCACCAATTAATTCTGCTGTGCCGCTTTCTAATGTGACCAGGCGCAAAGGTCTAGGCCCTCTAAGAATCAACATTTCACTGTTGTGTTTGCTCTTCCAACACAACAAAACAATCCCAGTCCATTTGGGAGCATGGGTAGCCCAAAAAGAAGCCATTATATTGTGAGATGTGCAAGTGTACTTTAATGGGATGTGCATGTAGCTCTGTGTATGTATGTGTAAGTGGGTTCATAAGGTAGCACTTAATAAGATAAATATTCTGTTGGAGAGTTTGTTTTGGAGTCTTCCTGCCCACTTATTCTGGATACAACCACTACAGTGAAAGATGTAACACTCGCAATGAACGGTTTGAGGCAAAGCTTTTGAAATTACCCTGCAGATTGGAGACCTTGTGTGCTAAGTGCTCAAAAAGGCCACCCCCACCACTGTAACAACCATCTAGATATATGAGATCTAAATACTACATCTGAAATCTAGTATATGGTAAATAATGTAAACATGCTCTACGCAGGACAAAAAAAGATGTTTGTAAGGATATAATATTCTCACATTATTGTGGGTAACTCACTTAATGGGGTTTCGCAGCACAACAGATGATAGAGCTGTCACTCTAGTGTATGTCTAGACCACCACCCACATCTGTCTGAGGTTTTTGTCTTGGCCATCTGTTTTGCAGTACAACCAAGCAGAACCACAGGAAGCAGAAACAGATTTGAAGCCAGCTTTTCAGGAACTTCCTCTAAACTGTTCATCATTAATATTCATTAATAATAGTATAATTACCATACAGCATGACAAGTGCATGTTGGATTTATGCAAAGCATCCTGCCCACACAAACATCAGGTTTAAGCAGATCACTGTTTCCTATGCCTCCACAAGGTATTGTTTGGACAAAATAATGCATAAGGCATTTTCCATAGAAGTCTACTGTTATTTTTGGAGGCCTTAAGTTTATAACTGCAAAAGTGTCTGACATTGTTTATCTGTGATACGCATTTCCTGCCAAGTGCCATCAAATACACTGTGAGTAGTGCTGCAATTTTCTATGAGGACAGAGATAGTAGATGTACTTCATACTCTCTGCTGGCATTTCTCCCTGTACTGGGTCATAAAGAGTCCTCCTCAGCTATTGAACAGACTCAAGACTGCTGTAATCATAAAACTCATTGTTGATGTTGCTGAACAAGGTCAAGCAGGCAAAGAGTATGAATGTCAGCAGCAGATAGCAGTCTAATGGGTGTCAGTTGCAGAGAGTAGTTTTAATGGCACATACCCTGCAGACTTTAGTGCTACCAGGGATCACTAAGGCTGGTCAGCAATTCACAGGTGTGGTCAGATGAGCTGCGTTTCCTAAGGGGCTGTGCAATACTGTAGATCTGACAGGTAATCTACACTTATTCAAACAAGATTTGAAATTCATGCTAACCTGCGAGCTGTTAACTCTTTGGGCATTATAAACAATTAATCTAAAGCATAATAATGTATCATCCATGTGTTGACAGTAATTTACATGATCTCTGTTACAATGCCTGTTGATCAGGGGATTTTTTTAATGGTGTTCTTACACACACTGCTGATGATGAACAGTGAACAGTAATGATGGTGTCTTAATATCTTATACTAGAAAAAACTGAGTGAATGGAGATGTTAGTCAGCTCTCGAATAAAATTTGTCTCCCATAGGTCCACCAGACATGTCATTATTATTATTATTATTTATTTTTTTTTGACATAATGAGAGAAAATTGTTAATTTAATTTAAGCTAAAGCTGTGTCCAAGTTCCATTCAACATACTTATACAGTATGTACCATACACATATTGTCACATACACAAAAAAAAAATCCACTTACTCACTCAGACATTTTGACACATCACAGTAGGAAAAACACAGGTTTAAATAAGGATGGCTGAATTCGATTTAGCCGCTTCCGTTTCCGGTTCCTGGCATTGTGTATGCTGACTGACCGTCACACTGTCAGGGCTTAAGACGTGGTTACATTAAATTTCCAGTAAACAAATTTTCACTCTGTACAAACCCATACAAGTTCACCTTTATTGAACTTTGACTGAGTGGATGTGCTCAGTTGGAAATGGAGTAGTTATTATTCTAATGTGTTTCATCACTTTATCAAGTGTATTATCACACTACTGGCCGAATACTACAAACTGTAGCGTCAGACTGTTTACAGTCTGTGATTGAGCTGATCAATATTTATTTATTACCCACATCAGAACTTGACATCAAGTCCTTGTCTGGATGGAGAGCAGGGAAATTCCTCTGAACAGTAATGTAATGTGACTGTAGTGTTACTGGGCACAGAGCCATTGTTAATATGGTAACACATGCACTTCTCCTATTGCAACATCATTGCGTATTAAACTAGAACGAAAAATGTTTTTACAAAGATTAAGAACTTTGATTAATTTTATTCACTGTTCCTGGGAGAGCACACAACAGACTCAAAACCTCCTTAGAGTTTGTGTAATTAGCTTCATTTGACTTGAAGAATGTACTGGGACTGCATGCTGTACCACAGTATTGTTTCATCTAAAGAACTGATAGTTAACAATATTGATGAGAGATACACAAGCCTTGCAGTAATACTACCAGTTGTACTACATGAACACTGTCTTATATCTTTGGACACAATGAACATCACATACTACACTTACAGTAATTCTCATTATTATGCACAAATGAAAGGAGTAAATTACACGCACACAAACTGTCTCTCATTAGCTGTGCCCGAGCACCTAATAACATTCAAAAACAGTTTAGTTTTATTGTGTGTATATGTATTTTCATCATCTGGTGTCAATAAAACATTTACCACATACACGTTCTGCACATAGTAGCTCAGCATATTGTACACAAACACATAAACACACACACTCCCTTGGCTTGCCCGCTAACAGTTGCATCTCTCACCACTTTATGCCACAGGCCCCAAACAAGCCATCTGCACTAGTTTCTGCCTTTGCCAGCCTGGCCCCAAGAGATGGACCTTGCATGTGTATGTGTGCGTGTGTGTGTCTATGCATGAATGTTTGTGGGGTTTTTTTGGGCGAGGGGGGGGGGGGGGGTTGGGTAGGGGATGCCAGATGCAGCAGTGATGTAAGGGAAGAATCTGAAGTAGGAGGGATTATATCATAGGATTATGAGAGGAAATGGAATGACAAGAGCACGTAAGAGACTGGGTGAGATGAGCAATGCTAATAAGGATGACAAGGACAATCAAAGGAGGAATGTTGAATAAAAAAAATAAAAAAACAAATGCACAAATTCAACCCCATCTCTAATAAGAATGGCTATAGTTAGGCACACCACTGCTTTGAGCTAAAGGCTAACATCAGCATGCTAACAATAACAATGCCTATTATACTGACTTTTTGCAGGTATACCGTTAATACCATGTTCACCATCTTTGTTCAGCATGTTGGCCTGATAACATTTTCTAATTAGCACTATACACAGACTGCAGCTGATATTGATAGTGTTAAAGTGTCATTTTGACCTGATGATGGCTCTAGAAGAAAAGTTAAGGGCTCACCAAAGTGATTACAAAGCCCTCCCATGATGAATGTCCACTCAAAATTTCATGATAATCTATTCAATAGTTGTCAAGACATTTCAGCTAAAACGACAAATGTCAGCCTCATGATGGTTTTGTACCAAGTAGATGTTAAGATATTTCACTGGATAAGCGACAAGACATTTTACTAAAACAACAAAATGTCAACCTCATGGTTGCACTACAGAAAATGTCAGGGGATCAGCAAAGTCAGTAGACTTTAGCTTCTGGGGATCATGAATACCTATACCAAATTTCATAGCAATTCATTTGATAGTTACTGAGACAGATAGTCTCTTTCAAGATAGCTCAGCTTGAAACAAAATGCTAGATCAACCAACGAACCAACACTCCCATCCCCAGAGAATCCGCACTAAAAACGTGGCTAAAATTAAATTAATGCACTGATAATTAAGTTTGTGTTGTACAAGGGTGTAACACTTTCTGGATTGAAAAAAAAAATGTTGCCAGCACTCATACTCTAGGCAGTAATTATGTATCCTCCACAACATATCTGGCAAAACCACTTCCTAGTATATACTGCAAACATATTTTTTGGGAGACAGGGTTGGTACATACTATTTTTGTGTTGTATTCAGTTGAAAGAGGTGAAATGAAAACAGGGAAAGAGGATGGAGGGAAAGAAAGGCAAACAGTTCAATGCATCTCAGTGCTGTCACCCAATCAAAGACCCTAACATTCCCCACTCAACAGCAGTAATTATCTAAAAGATAATCAGTGGCTTTTTACATGTCAATCATGGAGAAAACACAACACATATAAACACATCAACTTCTACACACACTAAAACACACATGCACACGCCCACACACGTCTCATGGCTGAACGTTGCTCCCAGCATGTGTCCCGGTATCTGATATGCAAACAGCTCTATCCAGTTATATCAAAACATGTCATTTGGAGGAGCAAAAAAAAAAAAAAAAAACCTGCACCAAAAGATTTTGACTAGTGTACCCCCTGCCACTCCCTTTTTCCAGATACACACACCTGTTTTCTGTAGCAGATAAATATCAACAAACATTCCCTCTCCATCAGGATTTGAATGTTTTTTTTTAGATTGCACCAGCTCCATACGGCAATCTTAATTGCATGTTCTCTCTCAGCTAAATTTTATGTAATTACAATCTCATCATTTCAACTTCTAGTCAACAAGAAGGGAACAGGTGCTGCTGCAAACAGTGGCATTCTGCCATGAGTGTCAAAGGTTACAGACAATGTTCATACATTTGCAATAATATGACAATGAATGACATACTGAATAGTTGAAAATGTTTTGGGAGATTCACTTATTGGCTTTCTTTACAAGAGTATGGGCATGTCTGGGAGTTACAGAAGTACAGAGCTGGAGTCGGTGCACAGTTAGCCTAGCTTAGCATTAAGAATGAATGCATTGTGTCTCGTTTATTAAACTTGTGTGGACAGAGATGTGTAAAGACCAGCCCTTTGTGTCTTAGGGGAAGTTAGGGTGTACCTTCCCAAAATCCTGTTGTCAAAGTAATATTGCTAGCTTTGTACCATATTGTGGCGGTCAGTAGTACGTAGTAATGCATTATGTTAACAACAACAAACAAGTCACTACTTTTTAAAATTAACATTACAATTTGAAATTCAATAATTACATTACAGTTACTAATATCAGGAAGGCTCCATTTTTTAATTTTCCATCTTTGAAGTTCAGTTCGTTTATTGTCTGACCGGGAGTTATATGTGAGAGTTCATAGCCTACTAATCACTTTTCTGTGTGCTAAGTGTGGTGCAGTGGTTAGCACTGTCGCCTCACAGCAAGAGTCCAGGTTCGAACTCCGGTCTGGGCTCTGAACTCTGCACGGAGTTTGCATGTTCTCCCTGTGCCTGCGTGGCTTCTCTTCGGATACTCCGGCTTCCTCCCACAATCACAAAAACATGCACGTTAGGTTAATTGGCTACTCTAAATTGCCCGTAGGTGTGAGTGTGTGCGTGTGTGGTTGTCTGTCTTTGTGTGTCAGCCCTGCGATTGACTGCCGACCAGTCCAGGGTGTACCCCGCCTCTCGCCTATAGTCAGCTGGGATGGGCTCCAGCTCCCCCGCGACCCTGACGGATTAAGTGGTAGAAAATGAAATGAAATGTTTCAGTGTTTCTTTCTGTTTTATTTAGTTATATTAAATCATAAGTCATACTGATCAGTACACTTCATTCAAATAGCTAAATGTAAAGTGGAAATACTTAAGACTATTTCAATATTGATTATGAGGCACAGATTGTTAATATTTCAATGGTTATTTTTTTAGGTTCTTCCGTGTGTGTTCATGTGGATGTGAGAGCGTGGGTGTGTGGTTGTGCATATCCCAGGCTTGTGTTTGCATGTGAACATGTGTTAGAGAAACCCAAGTGGCAGAGATAAAGAGTGCATCCAGAAGCAGAAAGGGAGAGAGTGGCAGGCGAGAAGGAGAATGAGAGAGAGAGAGAGTTTCTCTGTGTGTGAAGGAACTCTTTCATCTTCACCCCAGAATCCCTGGCGAGGTCTTCCATGCCAATCCATTTCCTGGAGTTGGCTTTAGTCTCACCCAATGGGACGACACACACATACACACAAACTTGGCTCCCCTCACCCCACTGTGAAAGCTCTGCAATCTTGGTTCTACACACAGAGACACACTCACAGATGCACACACTCGGCCCATTGGGATGACAGCGAGGAAATGGCAAGCAGCTGCTGGGGGGTCCCTTCGCTCCTCTACAGAAACTGTAGCACCCCAGAGGCAGCCCCTCGCCCCAGTCTTAACACTTTCTGCCCACATGTGCATTTGTCTAGGTGTGTGTTGTGCTGTGTGTTTGTGTGCTGGCAAATCCATGTGTGAATGAGAATGTGTGAAGCTGTCCCCCGATCACCGCCACAGTACCTGTTGTGCTTTCCTCATGTTCCCAGCACACCAGGGTATGAGTGTGTGAGGATGTGTGTGTGTGTGTGTGTGTGTCATCGCTGTGTGTGTTGTGGCGTCTTTTAAGCTTCCAGACACAAAAAAAAACGAAGAGAGATAAACAGGGCAAGAGCGGTGAAACAAACCACACAGACCTAAAGACTGCCCTGCATGCTGGAACTGTTCTAGGAGTTGCTTTGTGTGTGTGTGTGTGTGTGTGTGTGTGTGTGTGTGTGTGTGTGTGTGTGTGTGTGTGTATGTGTGTGTGTGTTTGGTGTCATAATCAAATCCACAGGCATTGTGTGCATTAGTGTGTCTGTGTTTTTGTGTTTTTGTGTGTGATACTAACCGCAGGCTTCCAAGTCTGTTCATTAGCAGGCTTAGCTAGCAGAGGGAAGCATGTAAAGATGACTGCTATTAATTTAGCATCTCACTGGCCTCCCTCGCTCTTGCTCTCTCTCTCTCTCTCTCTCTTGCACACACACACACACACACGCACACAGATGACTGCCAATTCATTAAGTGAACGTTTGGAGCCCCAGACTGTACCAACTGGTAGAAGCTAACTAATCTGCACTGCGCCAGTGGAGAGAGAACGAGCCAGAGAAACAGATAACATTCACCAAGGGGGACATTCAGCCTCTGAAAACAACTATTAACATCAACATTTGGGAAGGCCTCAACTTCAGAAAGATAAACACACACTCACAAGTGCTGGCATTCGGTTGTGAATACAAATCATAAAACATATGGGAAATCAGAAAGCATCAGTCAGGTGTATAGTGGCTCTATGTGGCTTTTGTCGATGATATTCAGTAAGTTCTTGAGGAGAGAACTCGTGTTTATTTTGTCCCTCGGTTTCTTAAATCAGTGTCATGTTTGATTTTCTGTGGCGGAGGCTCTGATTGAATGGACAGTGCCAGCTTAAGGATGACAGAAATGTTTGTATGCATGGGCCATAAAGGCCTGTACTCTTCTAGGTAACGCATGCAGATACATCAGGGTGGCTCCAGGAGCGGGTTTGTGGAAAACCAAAACAGTGATCCCTTGAAGGCACATACTATGTACACACAACTCAGACTTAAATCTCTTAAACCTTTGAAATATATATACCATAATATAAGCAGTTAGTGATGTCAGACTGGCTAATATTTAAAGATATTTTGACCAAGTTAACTTCATGTCCACTGGCTGACATTCTCCTGTGATTGCAACCATAACTCACAGATGAAAGCCAATCAAAGCATTACGTGGGAGGGGCGTCAAAGTCATGGACCGAGTCAGACACCCAGAGAAAGACAAGGGTGGCCCGTCACATCTGATACAATGTCCATTCTTGACCTGAGACAGAGGTTACATCCCCACCTCTACTACTGATGTTACACTTTTGCATGCACGTCAAACTGGGACATTTATCGCATGTGTTCATTTTCTAATAATATAAATCATAAATATATATGATTTATTGTATATATACATCAGTAAATAGGACTTTTTTCCCATCATCCACTGTAAAGTGATGATGTTTCTTAGCACACCCCAAGCGTTTGGTCTTGTTTCCCTTCCTGAGAAGTGGTTTAAAAACTGCTACTTGTCCTCTGAGACCACTACAAATAGCCTTCTTTTGACAGCACTTTTGCTGATTGGAGTCTTGCGTTCTGTATTTAGCAAATTCTACATCTGTGATGAATTTGCTTTTGTATCTCTCAGGGAACTTAGCTTGATGTATTGATGTCCTGATAGTATGGTCTTCTTCTTCGTGCTTTAGATGAAACTGATCCACTTTCTGCAAAGCGTTTTAGAGTTCAATGCACTTTAGCATAGGTGTGTGTATGTGAGTGTGTGCGTGTGTACTGCGTATCAGCAAGTCCCATATCCCATAAAAGAACAGAACCAAAAAAGCTCCTACTAGTTTTGTTTGCATAATCAGCCTAATACATATTATTCCATTGTGCCACAGCACTCCATTATGGTCCATAACTTATTTCAGACACATAATATATATGTATATATATATATAAATAATAATGTTATTTATTTATATTATTTATATTTATAAAACACAATTACAAAGTGCTTTGCAGTGAAAACAAAGAATAAAAGTAATGAAAAACCCTATCAATAGCCATATCATTTATTACAACAGACAAAAATGTAGTTAATTCCTTCAAGTGCTTTATTTAAAATGAACTGCATTAACCATTTTCACTGTAATGAAGGAATAGGTCACCACAATGCAACAGTATGGCTCTTTAATGTGTTTTTAATAGGTTGGACAACAGTGTTCTACAGCACAGAGGCATAAGGTAGTGTATGCATCAGACTGTGCGGAGTTAGTATGATAAATTCACTGTTGGTTTTGGTGTCTTTGGGGGATTTGTTAATAATAATAAAAAGTTATAACAGTGGCAGCCTTATCCCTTAAAATTATAAAGACATTAAGACACACAATCTGATGTTCGCCCCTGCTCTGAGAATACAAGACACAGAGTTTTATTTTTTGTCGTTGCTTTTTTGTTAAACTGCTACAACCCCAGTGACAAAAGGTACATCTCTTTACTTTGTTTTCTGGGAATCTACCGACAGTACTGTCATATATGCTGCTAACTCGTTGCTGCAGTAACAATTATGGGATGTAAATCCCTTAAGAACGTTTGAGCATATCCAGTCTTGATCCATAGCAGGGAGCCTGTGTGTATCCCTGTGTAAGTCTCCTTCACCATCCCCATAGCTGTGTTAATCATCCTCGCTGCCACTCACGCTCAAGGTCTTAGTGGCCCACTGTTGAAAGCTGCAATCCGCAATTCAAATAGAAACAGAAAATGGTGTTCCAGCCACATTAAGCAGCTCAGTGAAGCAGTGGTCGTCGTCTGAAACAGGGCACTCTGATTTTAGAGGGGTAGGTCATTACTTTGTTAATCCTACCGAAAATTAGTTTATAGGTTAAATTAATATTCTGGCTACAAGAGCATTAACGTTTAGCGTCAGAGCTGACTTATGGCATGGATGTACAGCAAAATTAAGGGTGAGAAGATAACACAGAAGAGTTAAAGCAAAGACAAAGGTTAGATGACAATTTGTTTTACATCCGTTTTTTTTGGAAAAAGGTGGGATGACAGAGCTGCAGTGGGAAAGTTTTATCTTTCAACAAGTAATTAAGAATGAAAACCAGTTCTTCAGCTTAGGCAAACTTCTTTTGTTAATATTTCATGGTGAGAATAAGGCAGTGTTCATGCAGTTTTTTGTATGACACATATTTGATCTTCCTTGGTTTAATCAAAACCAAAGGCATCATTAAGGTCTATGAAAAAGCCACAGAAAGCCACCACCATGAATATCTGTTTCAGTGACTGGCTCCTCAAATTTCCAAGCTCACTGCAGGTAAACACATTTTTGGCGTTTATTTTTGAAGTGCGGCCTGATTGAGTGAAACATGAGAGACAGACAATTTCACACGACATTCATCACCGAACATCAGAAAAATCTGTTTGTTAGCAGTGAAACCCAGTTGAAGACTTACATAACATAAAGACGACGGGTCCTCACATGTGTAGCTGCTTCTTACCCTCAGCTTGACCTCCTGAAAGCCCACTGACACAGCACTCTTCTGTTGATTATTAATTGCCATGGTTCTAAAGACCAAAGAGCCTCCTCTTTCGAACTTACCAACCATGAGAGTGTGTAGGAAAAGACCATTAAAATGTCTACTGATTTTGGTGTGTGTTTATGTCCATGTATGAGAGAGCGAATGGCAGAGAAAGAGAAAGAGAGAGAGAGAGAGAGAGAGAGAGAGAGAGAGAGAGAGAGATATGTGTGTATATGCACATGTTGGACATAATTAACTGGATGCTGCTGAGAGTAAGATGAGGTCAGGGCAGCTTTAAAGCTTTGTCAGACCATACTGACCTTGGTAACAAAGGCTTTTTGCCCAAAGTTATTAGCAATAATTGGACCTAATTATATGATGTATTAAAAGAGGAGGAAATTGCAGAGAAGCGTTCAGTTGAACAGTCATTACTAAGACTGGAAAACAGCACAATAAGAGGTCAAGTGGAACCAGTGGTCTGTGTGTGTGTGTATCTGTGCATACACATATATTTGGATTTGTGTCTGTGTGCTTATACTGCAGGCTTTTGAAAAGGCAAGCTTTCTGTCATTATTAAAACACAACGTGTCCATTCCTGAAAGAAAGAATAAATAGATAGAAATCAGTATTGAGTAGGTGGGAATCAACCTAACGGCTCTATCATTTTTGGGGGGGAACATACACAGAAACAGTTTTACTCAACTGTGGAAGGCAACACACCTTAGCAAAAACTGGACAAATTTCCTGGAGGAAATATCAGGCTCTTTAGCTGCTAAATGCTCTAAGGTGTTCATCAGCTGTGTGTCTGTGTGCAGTTTGGTACAGAGCAGGTATCGTGTAGTGGGGATTTTTCTGAAAAGAGCAGCCGGCTGTGTCTGAAAAATGACGCTAAGCAGTGAGACTGAACCAAAACAATAAAGTTGTGGGCCAGGCAGATAAAGAGTGAGCTAAAACTTACTGTAACACTCCATAAAACTGAGAGGAGCTGCAGATTCCTCTGATAATAAAAGGTTTGTCCCTAGGAGCAACCCCTTTCACAAGTTCACAGTGTGAATTGCATACACATTGTCATTCATATTGTCAGTTATCATAAAATATTCACTATAGCCTTAAATATGAAAATGTATTTTGGTAATGCAAAGTATTTTCATATTAAAGTAATTTCCAGGAGAATTAACTGTTTAATGTTTATATTCTATTTTTAAAAAATTTAACAAAATGACATTCATAATTATTAAGTTTTGTGTAATGAGTTTATTTGATGATCAAACCCCAGTTCTATGAAATAGGACAGATTGTTTTACCAAGTTACTCCAACAGATGAAGTTTGTGTTTGCTTATTATGTCATTTTATTTCAACAAAGCTCAGCAACAGCCATTTCTTAAAAAATGCAAAATAATTATTAAAATTATGTCACATTATCAAACAATAACAGGATTACTTTTATTTTTCATCCATGTTGCGTGTCTATATATAAAGCCAACCCAGATTCAAAGAAGTGAGGAATGAAAGAACAAGGAAAAAAGGCAAAGCCTGTGTGATGGGGCAGTCACAGTGAAGGTGTGTGTAGGATTACCTCTAGAATATCAAAGAGTGCCTTCATCAGAGAGGGTTAGGCCTGCTGTCATTAAGCATGCTCTCTTAATGATGAGGCTCTCACTCCGGCACTGATGAGAGAAGGAGAGAGACCAGCGGCCGGCTAATTGGAGTCAATTTCTGCATGACTGAGTGTGTGTGTACGTGTATTTATACGTGTGTACGTGTACATCCGTGCATGTGAATGCCTGGGTGTTTGCATGTCTGTAAGAGGGATGGAGTACGTCTCCATTTCAGCTGCTCCGTGCGAGGAATGCCTGATTCCACCTCATTTTACTGCATTTTAAAAACACCTTTTCTCCCCGTCTCCATCAGTCAATTGACCTAAGGGGAGAAACAGACACCAAGCTAACAAGATGAATTAAGTCAGGGAAGCAATTGAAGGGCGGACATATTGACAGACACCGAACACAATTGAATAAAATTAGTCCACAGTGTATTTATTTAGTCCAATTAGTTTCAGGACTAATGCCAGAAAAGAAAATTGCCAATAAACAGCTCACCTCCACTGCACCTTAAACCTTTTTCAGGTGAGCTAAAGGGCAAAGTCAGGTGTAAAAACATCCTCAGTCTGACAACAAATAATTGATTAGACCATTTAAAATAGAGATCAAGCTGTGGCATTACACCTAACACTCCTGAGAAGAACAGTGTTTTACACTAATGGTCACCAACACAGATGATCATCCCAGGTAGTGAGCTTCAACTTGTAACTACTTTCTTATTTCTGCTGCAGTTTGTCACTGTATTAAAAAGCAGAGGAGACAAACACAGAAGGGCACAGAGAAATATCACAACAACAGCAGACAAAAAAAGCAAGGGTGGTGTTTTTTCTTCTGCTCAGTTCTTTACATATTAGAAAGGGTCGAGGCATTTCTTTACATTGCACATATTCATCACTGGATTTTTGCTGTTAAAGAATTAGCATGAACAGATTGACACTAGCATCACTGAAATGCCAGTGATGTCCAGCTGTACAGTATGTATTTGTGAAACCTTGGGGAGTTGCAGCGTGGCTATTTTACATAATAGGGCACAGAAGATCAGATCTCGGATGTCTTGTGGTTTTCAGCCATTCAGTCACAACATAACTGAATATCTTGCGTTTTTCCTCAAATCATACTTAGAATTTTAGAACAGCACTTAGGTTCCCTGGTATCTATCTCAAAATTGGCCTCCAGAAAACTAGAGGTCATTTCTGATTCCCGGTTGCACTTTGAGAAATATTTCAAGTCAGTTACTCTGTAAAAAAAAAATTCTTCTACACTTACTAAACATGACTGCAGTTATTACTCCTGTGCTTGCGTCTCTATGCTGGCTTCCATTCACATTTAGGATTGAATTCAAAATCTTTCCAGCTGTTATACAATTTGGTTTCATCATTGTATTGCTGATCCCTTTGAGGGATATGAGATCTCTGTGGTCATCACAGCAAGGGCTCCTGGTTGTGTCCTATTCAAAGTTCAAGACTCGTGATGACTGAACATTTGCTGAACTCCGTTGAGTGTTTTAAATGTCTCAATATCTCAAAACGTAAAGTCCTAAGCATTTAATTGATGCTTCTTTGCCCTGATTCCTTCTTATTCTTTATCAGTTGTCCTATCTTTTTATGCTCATCTTTGTTTGAAATTTTTTATTCAAATGCTTTTTCTTTGCAACTGTCAAGCATATCGTAACCCTGGTTTTGAAAAGTGCTATATAAATAAACTTTTAAGTGCATTAAATCCCAACATAAAACATTTGCATACAGGTGAAGTGGTAAAGGAAGATTCTCTTTGTTTTTTGTGAAGCTGATGACTCAGACATTGTTAAAAGCTGCTTAATGCATAATTGCATTCAGTTTTTTGAGGGAGAAAACCAAACACTTCCAGTCATGTTCTGTGCCAGCTTCTGTTGTGTTTTCTGTGACTGTGGAGAAACATTTTGAAAAATAAGAAAATAAAATATATGGCTATGGTGAAGTTATTATGGCCCAGTTATCATTTAACTAAGATGACATCGCCAGAAGACCAGGCAAAAAAAAAAAAAAAAAAATCAGAAATTGGAGGAAATGATGTGAAAGACACCGTAGTGATATAATAAAAAAAAAGAAAGGAAAAAACAGATGTAAGAACCAGTGACTGAAGGCAGTGCTGCCTAGCTTCTTTCTTAAAGAGTCTATCCAGCTGCCCTATCGTCAACCTTTTGTCTAAGAGCACACTAGAGACTAGACTCTGAAGTTGTCCAGAGATAACCAGGGACAATTTCTCTTTTACTGAGGCTCAGAAACTGATGTACAAAAGCAGACAAGTGAGACTGTCTGATAGAAGCAGAAGGTTAACAACTTCTGCTAAAATGAAAATTATTTTCAGTGATAGAAATGATACATGGTACAGTATGTTTTTCACTGGACACAGATCAATAAGAAAGCAAAATTATACAAAACTTATTTTGGGGGGGGCACTTATTTAGGGACAGAAGGTCACAAGGTTCACCTGCAAGAAAAACAGATTGAGGAAATGTGTCTGAAAAAAAATCCCAGACTGCAACAACCTTGAATGTGAAAGATTTTTGAAGTTCCCAGATGATCAGACCCTGTATTCATGTCATGAACATCCTGTGAAAGTGTTGACAGCGAGTTCAGTGCGAATGTGATGTTTGAATTTGATATTAGCATCGGAAAGGAAAATTTTACTTCAGCATCAACAAAAGTGCAACAGAAGTCGAAGAGAATGCCATTGTCAGTGTTGCTGATAGGCACATAGCACATACACCTGCAACATAAACCTGGGTGTTGACATTTGTGTGACATTGTGTTTCTATACCTCAGAGTTGAAAATTAGGCTCAAAGAAGATTTTAATCAACTGAATAAAAAGAATATTCAGGTTTAATTGGTAGTTATAGCAAAACAAGGTTCTGTCAATCACAGAGGCACAACTCAGCCCTGTTACTACGTGTAAAATTCAGAAAGAAACCAACATGTCCACAGAACAGGTGACGTAAACTAAACTGAACACCAAGTCTCAAGTAAAGCTTTACCAGGGAGCATTTTATTTATTCCCCAGTATGAGACTGGTAATTAAGAGCCAAAATCAACTCCATGAGTCAACCAATGTAGAGTACCTTAATCTCTGCAACTGTGGTGACTTATCTGTTTGTAACAAAACACGGGCTAAGGTAGTTTATCTCTCCTGCTATCAGTAAGAGCTAGACAGAATTGTACCTTATATAAAAAACTTTATTTATGTATTACATTTGCCCACTGATATTTAAACCCTGCACACACAATACTATTCGGCTGAAATGGGTGTTTGTGTTTTACATAAAAGGTTTTGAATCTCTAAAGTTCACCAAGTGTTAATGGGATCGTGCTTGCTGTCCGGTATAGAGTTACATGTGGACTTTCTGTAATGCAGTGTTTGTGTTTGTTGCTGCTGTGGCTAATGGTCAGTCCTCCTCCCCCTCACAGGCTTTGAGCAGTGCGCAATTCAAGAAAATGAAAGGAAATACAAATAGTCACTCATCATTTTAAACAGGTTATCAGCCTCTTTTTTTACTTTTACTGTTGTTATTTTTTCTTAGTTTTTCTTTTGTGTGTGTGGGTGTGTGTGTGTTTTTGCACTTATTACACTTTTTTTTTTCTGTTATCTCTTTTTGCATTGCCACCATTAGCTTCAGCTTAAAAGTCCCAACCCAACTCACTGCTGCCTAAAACAATGTGATATACCCAGAGTAAATGGTATAAACCCATACTGAAAAGACACTTTCAGGCACAGACAATTATATAGAAGCAATGAGAGTCAACCCAAATAGATAAATAAAAACAGCTAAACAATGAGCTGAAACTCACTATAAATCCCAGGGCATGTTAAGTCGAGGGGAGCTGCAGAGTCAGGTGATAATTCTCTGCAGGTTCATCGCCAAGAGCAACCCCCGTAACAGTGTCACACTGTTTTCACACTCATTTGATACATTGTTATTATAAAATTGTTATAAATATATTTGTATATTATTATAAAATATTGATTATAGCCACTAAATAACTGTGCAACATCATTTACAATACTGGGCAATGTTGCATTTGACCTATGGTGGCTTTTGAAGCCTCAGATCTTTTCCATTATGTTCTGTGGCTTAATAATAATTCTAAGACTTGCCTTTGGTTTTCTGTGTTATTAGTATAAGTTTGGCTGAACCCAAAACCACAGCTATAATAATGAAAAACGACTTCCTCAAGTCATCTGTGTGTATTATATTAGACATAAAAAGTCCTCACTTATATCAACAGATGTAAGCTTGTACGAGCCTTTTATCACAAAGCTGTTATCAAATAATAATTTGAATTGGAAATTAAATTTCAGCCTCGTTGTAATAAACTGAACTGGCAATTTTCAGTCATTGCACATTGGGGTTGTATAACTCAGGGCCTCAATCTCAATTGGCCCTTAACTTTTTACTGGGGGAAACTGGCTGTATGGTATGAAAATTAGCACAAATTATCAGAAACCACCCAAAAACATTTTTACCCTCCAAATGACATAAAAAAGCCCCATCAGGCTGAAAACCATCTAAACTAGCAACAGGGCATGTGCAGACATTGGGTTGCAGACAGATAATGTATTATATGATTTTGCCTGTCTCTGTGAGGCTGTAGTGCCTCCAAGTTTCAAGCTAATTTCTCTACTTTTAAGACCATGATATGTACTATATGTACACCATCAGCTTTTCAGATGGAATGCTTTTCTTTTTACATGTGTGGAAAATGAAATGCAATGAATTAATGTGCAAATTCTTGTAAAATGGATGCACAGTTCGATATATAATGCAGAATTGATGACAATTTAATATTAATTAATGACAGGAGCCAACTTTACATCCAGGGTTTGCAGTCAATATCTATTCCTGCATGTGAAAATAACCACACATTAATTGATTACATTACTTCAGTTCAAAACAAGAATGATTTGTATTGAGTCACGCTGCTGAGGCTCGGTTTTCAATGAGTGGAAAACAAGACAATATCCGTGACTACACGTCTCCTTAATGGTATGTGTTCTGTGTAGTTTTTAGCCTGTTACTTTTCTGATCGTGTGGCTTTGCTTTGAAAACATAGCTTTGTTCAAAGTACAAGACATCTCAAAGAGTTTGGATAAACGTGTTACTGAAACCATCTGCTAAAAAAAAGAAAGTAAAAACATTT
Organism: Toxotes jaculatrix; assembly: GCF_017976425.1. NCBI lineage: Eukaryota > Metazoa > Chordata > Actinopteri > Toxotidae > Toxotes > Toxotes jaculatrix. The sequence goes on along the minus strand of NC_054397.1, from coordinate 23,068,716 downwards.
TTATTAAGATACTGTACCACAGCCAGAGTGGAAGTGGGAGACAGCTGTTTTTGAATCGTTGGTTGGACATTTTAATGAAAATGTGAAAAATTGCTTGTGCTTGTGATGTTGCTGGTGCTTGATAACTAGTAGGAGCTTTCACTTATTTCTCTCGCTTTATCAAATTAATTACATTCTATTTTACAGAGAGGTTTATTCCAAAGTAAGGCATCTAGCATTTGAAAAACACTGGCACATTCTCAAAACTTATTTTGGATTATCTGGATTATCTACATATTGAATGATGAGGGAGAAATATATATTTTCATATATAAAATGTGATATTGTTTGTTGAAGTGTGGTCATTAATTCAGTTTGCCATGAAGTGTAACTGGACACTTCTTAGTGAGTTTGCCACTTTTAGGCATTTATTCAAATACTCTGAAAACTCTGCAGGTTTATATTCTAACCAAATATCATTGATAAGCACACCTTCAGCCAGAGAAGGAGAATTAATCACTGTTTGCTTGGAGTCAGAACCTGCTTATCTGGGTCTTGTGAACCACAGTACAAGGAGCTGGACATCCCATTTTGTCTGTCTAGTTTTCTAAACTCCCAGGGGTCATGACAAAGCACTTCATGTGCCACAGTGCTGTAGAATAATTGGAATACAGTTGGGCTACACCTGTCAGTCATTGCTACACCTGGGAAAGCCCTGAGTCACATATTTGGCTTATGTGAAGGTACGAGCTTCACCCCACTTTAAATTGCATGACTTTTCTTGTTACTTGTAGAAAAACAGAAAACCACTTTCTCCTCTAATATTTATGTACTTTAAAATTAATCTTGCCATGTCTCACTTGTTCCTACACAGAGTTGGTCCTGACCTCTCTGGGGTGCTAAGCAAAATTTTGCTAAGGGGCCCTCCCACCTGACCTGTGAGGCATGTAAACCATTTTCAAATATAAAATAATATTTATACTACAGCTCAGCTAAATACTTGATGGTTATTATTTCCTAAAAGAGGTGCCACCATATTGCCCAGTGTAGCCAACTATTTAACATTTTAAATTCAATATTTAATAAATTCATCAGTTTGCATTAATTCGTAGTTGTAACTAAGTCTTGACTGAGAAACTAGATAATTGTTGTGTTGTTTTAGTATTATGAGGAGTGCCATCACACCCATATAATGTCTGGACTGGTCCCCACAGAGGTTGCAGCTGGAAAGCGCGAGTTTCATTTCATGCATGTGCTTATGAATTAGTGAGGGGGGCTTGAATTCTTAGTACAGACTGACAGCGTCTGTGCTGTAATTTAATTGGTGCAATATCTGTGTTGATGGGCACTAAAAATAACTTGTTTTATTGCTTCGGTTGCAACAACCACACGTGCCACAGGTGTTACCAGCTGTGATGCCGACATTGTTAGCTGCTGTTTTGTACCTGACTTAGCTTGTACATGTACGAAGTGCTGAGCCTATTGGGCGACCTGCTGCTCTGTGTTCTGGCAGTCTGGTTAATTTGCTTTCGCCACAACTGGAACCATGAAAGACAAAGAGACAGGTAACACTAGCTGACCTTTTCCTTTCTGTAATGTGGGACAAGTATGGCACTGAACATATTGTGGAAATTAGAGCTAGCAAGCTGGACTAACTGGCTTGTGGATATGTAGAGTGTTGTGGAGGGTCTGGGGACTCGGGGGAGACTGACTGAACAAAGTGACATAAAGCTGATAGACAGAGTGAACCAGCCAGACTCTTTGCCTTGCCGATTGGCAGACAGGGACTCCGGTTGAGCTTTGACAGTCACTAAAAACACGTTTATATCTGTTGTGGGTACCCAGGGCTCTCAAGTCTCACGCATTGAGCCTGACAGTCACTCTTTTCGGTCTTCTGTCATGCACTCCCGCCACACATTGTATTTCTCACGCTGAAAAAAAATACAGGTAAATTTCTCTGGTGTGCCGTTGCTACCGGGAGGAATCAAGCACGTCTGCTATGGAGTCAAGCCTGTAACTTACCTGTCAATCAAAAAAGGAAAGGGGCGGGCTAAGATAACACAACAACCAATAAAAAAAAGCATAGTTATCACTTGATTGACTATGCAGGAATGTCACTCTAGCCTGCATTCAAAACTGGGTACCTATGGCTGTGCTAGCAACTCTGCTACAAGAGGCCCTCCGGTGGATGTGTCCCTGGGGGAGGGTCGGTACATGGCTGTAGCCCTGTTGTTTAATGTTACTGTTTGCCAGGCTTAAATATTTTGACACAGATATTTTGTGTTTAGAAGTTTTTTTTACACGCAGTGTGAACTTTGTTGTCTTAACATCATGGGGCCAACAAGTATCAATGTAATTCTGTGTACAGCACAAAAAAAATATTTTTTCAACTCTGAGAAGACTTGAAAAATGAGAACCAGATGCACATTAGCTTCACTGTCAGCATAGTTTCTTTACATATATGTCCTTACACAAAATGTGGCAACTCAAATTTCAGTTCCACTTTAAAATTGTACACTGGTCGATAAAGAAAATATCAATCCCGAGCAGATTGTGTAGTTGTCTGCACAGGCAGGGCTGAAGGTGGATGAACATGATCATGCCAAAACCAAAGAGTACAGAGAACTATCATAATTGCGTAATGTGTCACTTAGCTAATCAAGGTTTCACAATGAAGAAGCAAGAGAAAGCAGACTTAATGTGAAGCTCAGCTGCAGAGAGAGCAGGTGTAGTGTTGCCAGTGATTGCTGATTGTGTGTGTATACTCAGGGGGATTGCAGATATTGCAGGTTTTTATACATATCAGCTCAGTGTCACCACTGTTGTTATTTTGTCGGCCTGATCGATGGCTGTTTGCAGTATTCATTTTTTAGCCTTGGCTTTCGAGCTAAAAGCAGTGTTTGCATGTGAAGGTGCGTATGTGAGATTGTGTGTGTATGTAGGTGTGTATGCGTGCTTCTTTACATGTGTACGAGTGTGTTAAAAGCTGAATGACAGTTCCCTGTGATTGATACAACATGTAAAACTAAAACCGGCCCAGCCTGAACACTGTAATGAATTACTCTTGAAGACAACAACGTGTCCTGAGATGACAGCAGGACGCGCCTCAGTACCAATAAATCCATATTTCACCTTGTTCTCTGCTCATTTACCCTCTTTTCTTCCCGCCAAGGCATCATCGCCTAGTCACACAAGAGCAGGTTTTATCCTGCTTTACACAAAAAAGGAGCAACTTCTGGGACACACGGAAAAATGAGAGAGAAAATCTTTCTATAGGAAGAAGAGGGTAGGAGGCTGAAAATGAGAGAGGAAAGCTGACAATATAACACTAACCAGAACCCACTGAAACCAGTGTTTGCTCGATTTGTCACATCAGCTGTCAGCAAAAGGATACAGCAAAGAACAGTTTCTTGGACACAGTATTTTGCCTTTAAATGAGGGTCAACAGACGGGCCGCCTTGTAACATAAACACAAATATAGTACTGATGTTACATTTTGGCACAACACAAAGAGCTACCCAGCAGATAATGCTGTTCCATTCTGAACTGGCAAGCTATTGTATGGTCAAAGGTAGAATGGATGCAGTTATCTGAGTTCACACTGAGTTTATTGTATGTCTGCTCAGGCCATGCAGTTTTATCACCTATTTGTGGGCGAAACACAAGTTTGGTCTCATACTGATTGCTTATGGCTTTCTCCAATCTGATTGTGTCAGTATGAAAAGGAATACTGTTTTACCTGCGCTCGCTGTGTGCGCAGCATTCTTTATCTGCCTCTCTTTCATCCAGCGGCTCATTTTAACTGACAGCCCACTGAGTGTCATTTGATGGCAAGCTTTATTCTGTCTAACTTCTTGCTGGGTTGCTCTTTTGTGCACTAAAACTGTCAAAATTTGATTGTGAGCATTGTACCTCCAGCCTACCCTAAAATCATATTCACACAGCGCTTTATCTTCGGTTAGGTCTGCTTGAGTAGGCAACGGCCCTGAGCAGAATACATTAAAGTACTGCGCTGCATGTTTTCGCTATACACTGAGAACAGCTGAAACTCTTTGGACTTACTTTGAACTTGTGGATGTGAACTTTTAAGGGACACGACTGGGGCACGTTTTGAAAAGTTTTATTGTGATTTGGACTGGGACTCATGCCGAGCACAGATAAAGTTTTAATGACTTGAGAACAACACTTAACTGCCTTACAAGACTTAAGATATATCGCCGAATGGTTGTTTGTGAACATGCATAAAAGGTTTCCTACGCAAACACACATGAAAGCTTTCATATCTACATGCGCATAGACATGCAGAAACACACAGGTAAATGCAAAAGCAGAGCATGAAAGCCAAAACCCCCACAAACACACTCAGACACATCTAAATGACATCTTAAATATGCATACATGAACATGTTAGAGGGAGGTTTCCTTTGCAAGTAAAAAGTGCACATGCGCATAGAAACACACAAACACACGTAGACACATGCAGTGATTTGTTGTCCTTGTTGTTGTTTTTCTGCCGTGCCTTTCATGTTCAAAGCTTAGTGTGTGATTCCTGCCTCTCCGCTGAGGATAGAGGGAGAGCATAATCTGTGTGACGAGGTAGAGGTGAAGAAAGAGAAAAAGAGGTGGCAGAACGAATGAAAGGCAGAGGAGAATGTATAATTGAGCAACCTTGGCGATCTCACATCCTCATAACACGATTAGCACTAACCTGGCATCTAAATATGGAAGAGGAATATGTTCCTGTAGGTTACTGCTGCCACAGGCCTCCATATTTAACATGATAATATTTCATAATATTTGTTGATTGCTTATTCTCTGTAGGTGGATGCGAGCAGGGTGTTTCTGCAGCCTTCATAAACATCTCTGAGTATGAAATTAAAGACACAGCTAAATCTAAAAAAAAAAACAAAAAAACCCCCAGCTGAACAGCTAAAGAAGACCTTTATCAAAAAGTAAAAACATAAGAGAAAACTGTCCCAGCTGTTAAATGTTGGCGTGCATGGATGTGAGCGGTCAGGAGAGGCATCTCGTATTGTAGCCGTCAACGCGATCATAAGCAGAGATGGTGGGTCAGTGGAGCCTGTGTGTGTTTTTGTAACCATAATAAACAGAGTCAGCATGGAGTAGAGATGATGCCCGGCAGACATTAACAGCAAATGGGCTCCAGATTCATCTCTTTGTTCCCACAAAAACACACATGCATGCACACACACACACACTCACACAGACGCTCACTGCACCTCTGGCGCAAGGCCAGACTCACCAGTGAAGGGGTAGAGTGACAGAAGCAGCAGTTGGCAGAATATCAGCGAATGACAGCATGTGTATGGGAGAACATTAGTGTGTGTGTGTGTGTGTGCGTGTGTGTGTGTGCGCATGGCCACATACTACGTGTGTGTATGTGTGTGTTGACAGAGACAGCTGGGCTTTAAACAGGAGCAGGCTGTTGGATAAATCAATGAGGCAGTGGGGTGGCCACCACCTCCCCTGTTACTCAGCAGAAAGGACCCCTATTCATGTGCTCAGGACACATCTCAGTGTGTGTGTTTGTGTGTGGGGGAGTTGGGTGGATATCTGCCTGCTGAGTATTTGCCAGCTAGTGTTTATGGATCCTGCTGTGGACCCCAGTGTAGTCCACTTTGTTGCGATCAGAACACACTCTTCCTCATCAAACTTTCTCTTTGTCTGATCGACAATGGCGTTGTTTTGTCTCTCAGCTTTACTCGCTCCTTCTATCAACGTCTTCCTTATTTTCTTTGATGTAATGACAGTTTTTACGAAGTGTGTTGGGGAGACAGAACCAGAAATCAATTCAGAAACAAAAAAGATTTTGCCTATTTTAAAAGATTCAAACATTGTCATTCTCATACATGGTGAGAAGATCTGGTGACAATTCCACTAAAGCCTGATCTTCCTTTCCACAAAGTTTTGTGGGTGCGAAGCGTGAAGGAGCCATCTGATCAGAAGTTGTGGAGTTTGGAAGTTTTAGGGGTGAGAATTTTTATTGAGGTAGACTAGCACATTCTAGTGAAGAGCAGACGGGTGAAGAAAAGAGTCTGTGATGATTTGAGGTGGTAATGGTGGTGTTTCCACACTCATAAGGATCATACAGATGTAAATGTTGTAAATATAATACAGTTTCTGGAAACTCTTAGTAGGGATTGCTAAGAGGCACACTGCAATAGTCCACCCTTAAAAGGATGAGTACACAGACCAGTGCCTCTGCGTAAGAGTGGCTTAAAATGAGTGATGTTCTTGAGATGTTTGATGTGTCAACCGATGATCTATTAAGTTGACACCTCCAATCTGTAAATTGGAATACAGGTCATCTTTTCCTAATTTTAACTGATGAAGGCACAAACCTTACATCCAGATTTCAAAGAGCCAAAGAGAGGTGAGAACCCTGTGGGACACACACGGACAGCATGTATGGGGCACATGTAACCCCAAAGGGAAACAATTACAAATCTTCCACTTAGGTTGGATGTAAATTTGGATGCAAATCTGTCCATTGTAGTGATGTTTAAAAGCATCAGTCTGAGCTTCAGAGATGTCTGAGCAGCATGTCATTGTCTGTGGTGTCAAAGGCAGTGCTCACTGTGTATCCAGCTAAACATTCAATTTTAAAACCTTCCTTGTAACACAATGTGTATTTTGAATGAATGGGTGTATGGGTGGCTAGATGTGTATAAGTGTGTGTGTTTTGTCATTTTGCTCCAATATAAATTTAAAAGATACATCAATTGTAGCCTTCAGATTGTTCCAAAAATGGCTTTACTGTATTTCTCCACTGCATTTGGATAGGCCTTTTGAAATGGAACAGACTGTTGAGCCTTGATGTGTTCAGTGTCCAAATGCAAGCTGTGGAGGATCTAGTCCCTGAATTGGAATACAAGAAATCTTATTTTATTGAAGAAGGGGAGAGTGGAGGCCAGAATATGTTGCCAAGCATCCACTTTATACTCTGTACAACTTTTTACAGCTCATACTTCCGTTACTGAGTAATTTCTTTATTTGCAGAAGATTGCAAAGATTGTGTTACTGTCACTGTGATGGAAATGCTGTCAAGTTCTGAAATGCCTTAAAATAATAAAACAGATTACCAATTGGGCAGTGAAATATACTGCAAGTAAGCAAAAGTTAGGTGAGCCACAGTTGTCTTTTATTAAAACTGTAAAATGTATAAAGACAATAGCCACCATCAAATAACAACACTAAGAGTCTAAAGTTACGCTGCCAGCTCTGTGAGGCAGTACTTAGACACAGTGGTTAGGTCAGTCACTAACGTCAGTATGCTAATGTGACATGCCTAAAAGTAATACTGTGAAAAACAGATGCACTCCTAACATTTTGAACCATCCTAATTGAAAAGTATAGCCCTCTTACACAATAAATTATGAGGCATGCCACATAAAGCATTTGCAAAGCCTTAAACACACATTGTTTGCATCAACTTGTGCTCTGTTATTAGCAAATTGGTACCTTTTTACAGCGTATTATCACCACTAGCAATATATATTAATGCTGTGGACATTCCTCACTGGGTGCATACACTGGGTGCACATATACTGGGTGCCTTTTTTTTTTTTTTGGAACATGTCTACTACAGTCCCTCTCCAGTGCAAGCTGGTTGAGAGCATATGCATCCAGGACATATGCGTCCTGTTGGCTGGTTACATACATGAATAGGTTCAATTTATTTGATCGCTCAAAAAATGTGTTCACCATTTTACAGTTTTCAAGTGATTGTGTGTAGACAACATACAGTACATCACATGATTACCACAGAAGCTGTAATACCCCAATGCAACCGCTACACCTCACAGTCCAGCTTCGTTCCTTGGGGCTTGTTGTGCGTCCTTGTAAGCCTGCTGATAGAACACAGGATACAAACAATACAAGGTCCTGCTTGAAATATTGCCTGGCTGCGGTCTCTATTCATGGAAATGTAATTAGGTTTTCAATGGTTGGATAGATGAAGTGTGGATGGACTGAGACAATAATAGACAGAAGGACTGATCTGTTCATTCCATTTGAGATTGATGTCAATGTTGAATCAATATTAATTAAATAAAAAGACTTTTTATTCTACTGTATTAAACTTGGGACTTATTTACAGTCAAGGTTATAGTATGCAAATTACATCTCTTCAACATTAAAGGACGCTAGGTATAACTTTGTTCTACAGAGTGTGTCTAGCTTCAGTATAGTCTCAAAGTCCTGCAGAACAAACCTATCAACATCACACTACCTCTATGGAAATTCAAGCCTTATCCTTAGCCAAGCCAGTGCAACCTGTTACAAAAGAAGGGGTCTTAGTCAGCCACTTGTTTCTATGGTTACAAAGACCGACTATCAGATAGGTAGTATACTGAGAAATAAATTTCCTCTCGACCAGCATGCATACTCTTTTTTTTTTATGCCAGGGACACATTTCTGCTTGAGATGATGAAAAGCAGATCCAAGGTGTAGGAGGTTCTGAGGAAAAGTGATGCAGGGTGGCACTGAAGGGCAGGTTAGCCCACCTGAACAAGTACAATATGGTTCGTACTACATTAAAGAGACACTCATGTTGAAAGGCTCATGTTCTTTCTCTGTAACTTGCTTTGTTGTTCTATCATTTCCATTCACTTGCAAAAGTTCCTTTTCACCATCCCCAGTCTCTCGCTCTCTCTGTCCTTCAGCCCGTGGCAGAGGAGATGCTTGTGATGTTATATTTCTGAGGTTATTGATGTCACCTGCACTCCATCCTCTCCTCATCTTGAGTGAATCTCTCTTCCTCTATCCCTCTTTCTGATTTTGTCATAGTTAGGCCAACATTTTCCCTCTCCAAGCAGTATGATGTTCATGCTTATCTTTAGGTGTGTCTCTCCGTCTGTTTTGACACCTGCATGCTGTCAAGGACAAGGCAAAAACGACACAGGCACTGGCAGCTAGCGGTAAGGCACAAAACAGTCTTTGATGGCGTGTCATGCAGACTTCAAAACGTTTGGCGGACCTTGTACATCAAAGCCCTCGGTGTTTAAGAAGTGGCAGTAGTGTCGTTAGAGGCAGTAGAGATGTTTCAGTCAGTCCAAGTCCAGTGCTCACTACCAACATAAAAAAAAAAATAGCTTGTTTACTTTACCACCTTTACTCTTTGCCAGGGAACAAAAGTTTACAGTGGTACCTTGTGCTATTGGCAGGTCTTTAACATAACACACTCATGAATACGGGTTCTCTCTCATTCACTTCTCTTTTATCTATGCCTCTTTGCCGCCAAACATGCTTTTAACATCTTCCCACCCACCTTTCCTTCGACCTTATCTTATTTATCTATCTAGTGCTTTATGTTCTCCATGAATAGCTACTCAAATCACAGTCAACAGCTTGTTGACTGTTGTTTCTATCTCTCCCCAGTTGCACAGGTGAACAGGCAATAACAAGTACTGAATTGTAGCTTAAGGATTTGTAAAAGATATAAGTAGTTATGAACTCAGATTATGCCTACTTCTAACATAAATAACACATGTGCTATATATGGACTTAACCTATATTTCTGTATTCAAATAATCAAAAAAGAAATGCTGATTCTGCACCATTGTACAGCACCAAAGGGATCATAAAGGAATCATTTTTCTGTTGTCTTTTGCTCCTGACTAAGTGTCATAAACATAAGTATTATAAACAATCTCACAGGATTTAACATATCCTTAAATGCAATCATTAGGTTTGGTATATAACCTCTTTATGTTTTTCATAATTAAAGAAACAGTTTGTCGTATTGGCTGACAAGCTTGCCAGAGGCATTATGTTTCCGGGTTGTCCATCCGTTCGTCCCAGATTCTTCTACGCGCAATATCTCAAGAATTCTTTCATAAGAACCGTTTGAGGGATGCCTTTCAAGCGTTGCATAAATGTCAACAGTGCCTCATGGATGAACTGAGTAGATTTTGAAGGTCAGACGTCGCTGTGATTGTACATTTAATTTTATGCAGGCGAATGTGATATCTGAAGAATACTTTGAAGGATGTTCTTTAAAGTTTGCACAAATGTTCACAGTCACTCACAGGATGAAGTGAGTAGATTTTGGGGGTTTTAGGTCAAAGGTCAAGGTCCCTTTGTCATTTAAGGCACTTTATCAGATTTCACACAGCTCCCTCTGGAGCCACAGAAGGGCTTGTACAACTTTTTAAAAATATATGTACTTAATTACTTAGTGAGACTTTCATGTGTGAAATGGGCGTTTCCACTTTGAGCTTATGTCTTGGCCGGAGAAGTCGACTTCCTGCAGTTTTGTAATCGCTGTAAGGTTGTGAGGCAACTACTGTACCAGAGGCACCTGTTCATCAAAAATAGCTACACTGTGTAACTCCGTCTAAATCCACAAGTTGACATTTTAAAATTGTTTGTGTACAGGTTAAATAAACATACAATCTGTTAATCTGTGGGCTTTAGATGCTAAAATAGGCAGATTTGTACAACTCCGGAGGTAGCCAGGCTAACTGTTTCTCCCTGTTTCAAGTCTTAATGGTAAGCTAGGCTTATTACTTCCTTACTCAAGCTCCGGTCTGTATTGTTGAAATAAACTTTTCTATTCTAAACAAAGGTCTGATCCTATATTTTCACTCCTACAACAATGTACATGTTTCTTCAAGGAATCTAAAAAATCAAAGTCAGAGGCAGCTTTTGCTGCATTGAATCATCTCATTTGTGAAGCGGCCCACTGGGAATACCCCAGATGGCCGGTCCACAATTGGCTAATAATAGTTGTCTTAGCTTAATCCCTGTTTTTAAATGCTTATCTATTTGTAGTGGGCGACATCTGTTTAAAAAAATTACTGCAACACACGATGAGGGCTTCAGCAATTAACTCTGCTGAACTACCTGTTACTGCTAGAGAGCACACATCTACTCTTTTAAACATTTTCAAAATTTTGTGTTTAAAATTTATAGTGGCTAGTGTTTGACTTTCTTTAACACAGTCTCTTGCAAGGAGTAGTCTATGTTGAGTGTGTCATGGCATGATTGAGTGGTGGTGCATCATTGAAGAGCTGAACCAGTTTCAGTGAAAAAGCCCGGGGCCCTTTTTTCACTCCCAGTTCGTCCTTGAAGTGATATAATAACTATTCACACCAGTGAGCTGAAGTAAATTGAGTATGTTTTGTTTCTATAAAGCAAAACCATGAACATCTAATATTACACTTACTTACATAGAAAAATTGAAGTAAATTGAGCAGAACATGCTGTTTCTATACTTAAAAGCATAAATAAAGGCATGCACTTCAAGAAGGTTGTTATTTGGTGGAGGTGTAAAATTTGATGAAATAGCCAGTGAATAACTCACTGTTGCAAGCACACACACGCAGACACACATAGAGAGTCAAAGGGATTGTTGTCATCAAAATGATACATACGCACAAAAACACTGTGCATCTCAGGAGAAATGTTTATTTTCAGAAGCTGTCTCTTTCACTTCCTCTCGCTCTCCTTCAAAGATCCTTGCCTCACCCAAACTGAGTGAGTCGCTGCCACTCCACCATGGAGAGTTTGGAAGTTAAAAGACGGTGTTTATTGTTTCTAAAGGAATATGAGAATACACAGACATTTCCTGCCACCGCTGTCTTTTTGAAGTGCAATCTCTGTTTATCTTTCTGCAGGGTTTTAGTTTACATTGGAGAATACCCAAATAGAATGCTATTATGTTTTTGTATGAAATAAACATCAAATGCGTTATGCAGCACTCTCATCATAATTGCACTATACAAGACCCCTTATCTTTTTCAAAGATGCTACTAGTGGAAATAAATTGGACATGATACATTAAAAACAACAACAAACAGGGTGTGCACAGGTACACCAATAACACCAACTGTTTTACTGATCAAAATAATATTGCAGTATCGTGTATAAAAACAGATTTTTGAACAACTTCGTAGTATTCCCACTGGGAGACTGTCACACATGCTGGGCATCATGCTGTAGAGTTTTTATTCCAAAAAGAGATATCCTCCATCTGAAAACTGGCACAGGCTCTTACAGAATGCTGCAAAAGCAAAATTATTTATGTATTTCTTTCAAATTATATTTGATTTCATATGCTCTTACTTGATAAAAAGGTAACATTACCAAATGGGTCCTTGGATTTGTAAAGATACTAATCCCTGAATTTCATGTGAATAATAAAAAAAAAAAAAAAAAAAAAAATTCAGTCTGTGCAATCTGTAAGAAAACCTGTGAGCAATGACTGTCAACACTCACAAGGAAGTTGGTTTTATCTAAATAAATAAAATAAATTATATCTGGACTTTGTTTAGATGAGCTGTGGCCCTGGTGTTGGACATGCTGGTTCACTGTCATGACTTGAATGAATCAGTGCTGTATTAATTACACCTGTGCTTTTTCTCTGACAAGTTAAAATGACTTAGAAGATGAACAACAGACATGTTTCCAATATACAAGCAACAGAGGATGAGCAAGGCAGAAAACACATTGTTACACTGCCATGATACACACATGATGACACACACACAAATATTGTTAGCATACAGGAAATTCTTGCTGTTTACTTGCACAAGATAAGAACACAGACGTCCCATTAATGTGGATATTAATCACTTTGGCGTGTGGAATTTCAGTTGTTTGCTATCAAGCTGTATGAGGCGCTCGACATATCCCTGTTGTCTAAAATCAGTGCAAAATCTTTAATAATATTAGATGCCTGGAGTTTATACTGGCTAGAGTACATTCATAAGAACCTTTAGCAGTGTCAGAGAACAATGAAAGGGGGCTCTGCACAACCCATTTTTCACAAGGAAAAAGTAGAGGTGTAACTGTGTGATGCATTTTTTCTTTCCAAAGTCATCGGTCTGTCACTTCTATCAGCCGCCATCACTGAAACTACCATACTACGATTACCAAAGCACTGGCCCAAGAACCTGACAGACTTTTTCACTTGCCATTAAACAGCCATAAACAGCAACAGTGTGTCTGTCTTACTATAATACAGCCATTTGTTACTCACCAGTTTCTGTGCAAATCCAGGGTTAACTAGGTAACTAGATACTAATAGTAAAAGGTCCAGCGGCCTAAATATAGGATTACTTGTCATAGAAAAAATGGAGCAAGTGAGAGACAAATTACAGACAGATTTCATGAACAAAAGAGGTTTTTTGGTCGGTAAACAGTGATGACATTTTGTGGGTGGAGTGAAGCTGGTGTCAGAAAGTGACAGTGTTGTCAGGTGTCAATTTAAAACATAGGAATATGGATCAACTGGACGGCTTCTCCAATTATTTCAGTGGTTTGCCAGTAGAAGACAGGTTAAATATGTGGGTGACTGAACGATGCGGGAACAAAATCTGGACTTTCTGGATCCATGGATGCCTCCCTTGTTAGATATCCTCAGTCATTATGTCGCCAGTTTCCACAATGCATGGGTAACTGCAGTGATGCAGCCTTGACATCCACTCCGAATTGGTTTATGAAGTTGAAGTAAATGAGCTTCAGCTCATTTACACTCGACTTGTCCAAGGAAACAAAAAAAAATGCACAGCATGAGAGCAGGTGTCAAATGATACATAAAAAAGAATAATTATAACTGTGGAAAAGGTGAAAGAAAAATGGCTCAGCCTGAAAGTGATTACAAAAAAAAACCGATTGCAGCACACAAGAGACTTCACTGCCACAGAGGGGGGCAGAATGCCACTTCAGTGTCATCTAAGGGTGATAGAATAGCAGCAGTCACTGGTGAGACCCATGAAAGGCATCCGTCAACCACAGATAAAGCTGGACCACCCCACGGCCGTGAACATTTCACTAGAGTTGTTGCAGCATAACAAAATAAGACCTGACCTACACAATTCAATTAAAAAGCAAACAGTTTATATTTCAAAACTCAGCTTCAGAAAACTACAGTGCGTATCAAGCGACTGGAGCTCTGTGATGTACAAAAGAAACATTTTGAAACAGGCAGAGGCATCTCTGGATACAAGGAGGACCTGCAGAGGGTCACTGTACATTTAAAGAAAATGATTTCTTTGCTATAACCTTGTGAAAATGCTTTCATTCCAAAAAAAAAAAATGTTGCTGTTTGAAATGCAGCTTAAAACTTCTGACTTCCCCATGTCTAAGACAAACCACATCACATTAGGTCAAGAATATCTTCAAGGTCAATAGCTGAAAATTGGTCTCTAATGTGATGTCCATGAATATGGTGACATTGCTACAGTGAGTTTGAAAGAGGAAAAGAAGAGCAGTTAGACAGTCATAACAGGTTGTGATTAATGATATGAGAGAAATGATCCAGTTTACCTGAATTATACTCTTATTCTGTCAACACATCCAAAAAGTTACGAAGCAACATTGGTGATCCTTTAACCCGTTAAAATTTTAACATGCTACTTCTCTGACATTTCTGTTTTATTGAACCTACATAACTACTACATTTAAGGTGGTGCACATGCAGCACAGCATGTGAAAGCTGAGAGTCTTATCTTTTCAGTGATATAAACATTTACAAGATACAACAACAACTGTAGGTACAACTAAGCCATCTTCTAAAAAACACTAAATTAATAATGTCGACCCTTATTGTTTTTATTTTTCCTCTACGCAGCCTGCAGTTCCAACACGAATAGCAACAACAACAACAATGGTCTTGTTTTGTCCGGAAATGTCCAAAGAATCACGTCCAGTGGAAAAATACAGTCAAAGACATATGTTTTTAGGTCCATAAATGATGATGAGAAATGATGAAAAGTTGCAATCGGATCATTCCATTTTAAAAATATATCCCACTATTACGCCTTCATTTCTTTGTCTTGTCGCCTTTGTTTTGTGTTGACAGGTGTTTTTGGCAAATTTGGCAGGAATGTTATGGGGTTAATATGTTTGGGACCAACCAGAATGTGTAAATCCAATATTCACTCTCTTCGCTCCGCTTTGGGCTCCACCATCTCTTAAAGAAAACATCTGGCTCCTTGGTCGCTAAATTTTCCACAGTGTTCACCGGAAGCGGTGGGTGTGTGCTGTTCAGTTTTGAGTAGGGAGCGTACAGTGGGGCTTTTTTTATGCCAAAGTTTCAGCCTAGAAAACCAAAATAATGAGCTGAAAGTTTGTATAAAAGCTCTGTACAGCTGAGGGGTACCACAGTCGGGGGTAAACCTCAGAGGGTTTGACACTATGTGGGACCCCTTTCACCTCACTTGTAGTCATTAGATCATTGTTAATATAAAATTATTGATTGCCATAGCTTAAATTGGCAGCTGCAGCAGAAATATGCAACTCCAGTTATTATTTTCACTGTCAGTGAATCAGCAAATTATTTTCTATTGAACATTTTGTCTATAAAATACCAGAAGGTAGTTAAAAATGCTGATCACAATTTTCCAAACCCCAAAGTGACATATTAAAATTGCTTGTTTTGTCCAACCAAGAGTCCAAAGCACAGAAATATTCAGTTGACTGTCATAAAATTAAGAAAAGCAGCAAATCCTCTCATTTGAGCAGCTGGAGCTGCTGTCTCCAGAGACACTGGTGTTTGTTTAATTTGCATATCGATTAACATTATCAGATTTTTATATCAAGAATAGAACCTAACAGGAGCACTACTGGATGCACTTATTAGTTTAGGTTTTGGCAAGTACATCCAGGGCTTATATTGGTGCAAGTCTGATGATAGAAGACAAGACAAACAGCTGACCAATGCAGTAAACTTTTCTCATTCAGTGTTTGTCTGTTCGTGTTCTTTGTTAGTTGAGAGGACTTATATTGTTTGCTATTTCTCAGGTCATATTGCTAAGCTTTAATTATTGTCGTCGAATTTCAATGCAGTGAGTCAGGAGGTGTGTAAACTTAAATTATCTCCAGGCAATAATGCATATATCATAGGTTAATTGAGCTAGAACTGTGTAATGTGTTTATGTGTTATTGTTGTGGGCTTTGGTAATACACGGCTTTATCTCTGTGCCTTTGCATAATTGCTGTGTATGAATTTGGTGCCGGACTAGATAGACTGATCTGAGGCTGACTCATCTGTAATCATCTGGTGAGACTGCGTGACGCGGTTACAAGTTCTGTTAACCGTCAGTAAAGGAGTGTACGTCTACAAATGTGTGTAGATGGAGCAGTGTGCTACAGATGTCTGTCTGATAAAGAAAAACAGAGAAGCATGTTGCCATGTGTCAGGGATATACGTTGGTTTCAATCCATATAGCAAACTAACCACACATCAACCCCGCCGCAATGAAGCAATTAAGTAAAACAATGATAAGCGGTGATGAAAACATTCTTGTAGCCACTAGGTTTTGTCTTGAGCCTTTGATGTTGCCAAACTCCAGCCTCACTGTAAAATCAGGCTATGACACCACAAATGAGCCACTATCTCTGCTCAGAGTACAAACAGATCCACACACATAACTGCACACACAAACACAGAGAGAAAATATAATACACATGCTGTAACACAAAACGCTCAGCAAGCACACAAAACACACAACCGTGTTCTATCAGTCTCCTGGAATGGTAGTCATCTAGATTATTGTGAGACAAAGCGGAGAGAGAGTCAGAGGGAATGAGAGCTTGTACATCAAAGCCAGCTTGGCTGATAGTGATCATAGCTCATGGCTGCATGGAAATGTGTAATGTGACACATCACTCTCAGCAGGGTTTCATTATATTGGTCTCTCTCTTTCTCTGTGTTTGAGTGTGTGTGTGTGTATGTGTCATATTTGTCATCCATCAGTTCATCCATCCATCCATATGTCCAGTTTACCATTTTATATCTTATGAAGGGTTCTGTCAATGATATCTGTGTGTGTGTATGTGTGTGTGTATGTGTGTGCATATGTGTGTGCATATGTGTGTGATTTCTCTAATGATTCCCCGTGGTGAGCAGGCCTAGGGCAGATGTGATGCACCAGATGTTATCCTTTATTCCTTCTTCCTCCTTTGCATCCCCCCTGACGTACAAATATGCAGACGTACCACAAACATACAAATATATAAACTCTCAAAATCTGCCTCAAAGATTGCCAGTCTGAGCACCCAGCAAAATAAATTAATGAATTGATAAGCAGCCCATAGCGAAAAATTATGTCAGTGTGTTTTGTCAAATGCATGCCGTTGTCTGCAACTGCTTTGACGTTTGGTGCCTAAATGATTGGTAGCAGAGAGAGGAATGGATTCAGTCTGTGTGTTTTGTCGCCAGATTTGTATAATTTATTCTATTTATAAAATGGAGTAAATCAAGATCATGCTCATTTTGAGGAAGAAGGAGCCATAAGATTTAATCTGTTACTGACATAAAATCCTATATTTCAGATATTGATGTCAGAGTGTGCAATTTATTCAGTCAGTAGCAGGGAATCTGAAGGAGAAACTGTTTCAACAGCAAGCTGTCCTTAAAGAAATACGCTTTGTCATCTTTCGTGGAGTTAGATGAGATGACTGATACCACTCAAATATGTTTCTAGTAGTGTTGAAGCTACAGGCAACAGACTCACAATTGGCCTCTTGCTTCTCAGTTAATTAGACTTTGCAATTAACATGTTGTTTGTTTAGGAGTAAGGAGCAGGGAGAAGTGGCTTCCTGCAGTTGCCACCTGTTGCCTGAGAAACTTCACGGTAACGAAAAGTTACTTCCACCAAGTGACTGCCGCTGACCAGGAAATAGTCCAGCACATAAATAGTCTGGTGGCTACAAATTTGCAGTACAGACGTGAGAGTGGTGTTAATCTTGTCATCAAGCAGCGAGTCTACACATGAGGAATTCCAGCTGCGTTTTTCACTCATCCATCTCACATGTGCCTGACAGGACAGATAAACTCAGCCGTCTGCACAGGCCGCATAATGTCTTGCATTTAACTAAGGCTACATGCCTGAGCTATGTGACCCACAGCACGTTTTTACGTTTCAAGTCTATTTTCTTCTGTTTAGCGAGTGTAGTTACAGTGATTGTGTGTGAAAATATGACACTCCTGAAAACAACTATCTTCAATTCCTATAGTATTAATACTGTTTCTTTTAATACAGCTACTCTGTTGGGGGTAATACCTTACAAGTTAATGTGCTACTGTAATTTCATAACTGTACCATTCCCAGCAACACAGCTGTGTAAAGAACTACTGTTTGATTTGTGGCTATTACATTACATTTTCTGGCCACTGCAAATTTCATACCTACACCATACATGATGATTTGAATTCAAACCTATGACAAAATCTGTCATGGTCAAATTATTTTGCTTTTGCTCACTGTTCCTTCAGCTGTGAGTGCATGTGTATGCAGGTCAGGGAAAAAAATGTACGAAATGGCAAAGGAGTCCGGATGCTTTGATGTTGTTCTTATTATCAAGAATTGACGTCATGTCAAAATGAGAATATCACAGTGAAATGTCAGCTGGGTCAGAATCACCTGCCCAGTGCACAACACTCCAAAAGCAATCTGTCAAAGCGCTTGAACAGAAGACATGAACATGTCAAAGCCCTGTTAAAAGAATAAAGTCTCCTCCGGATAATGGCGATCATGCTTCGTGAGCATTTTCTTCAACCGGTTGTGCAGCAGTTACACGAATTACAAAACTTGTGTCAAACAGCATGTGGTAAATGCTGCTAATCATCAATCATCACATTCTGAAACCAGCTAGAGATACGGGATAGTAACATAAACGAAGGATTGCCCTCCACTTGAATATTTTAGTTTTTATGTGAATATTTTTTTCTTCAGTAAAAGTCCTGAGAGTAAAAATTGATAGTAATAACAAAGGAAAAAAAAAACAGATTTTCAGCACTTTATGCCTGGACCACTGAATGAAAGATAAAAAAAAAACACATGCTGTTGCCATTTCACAAAGTTCAGCGACTTTTACCTTGGGAGAAGAGAAAGGTTTAGGCACAATAAGGAGTGGAGAGCAGAGGATCAGAGAGAAGTAACAAGAGCTTTTAGAATGAGCCCATGGCTGCGGAGGAGGAGGAGAGGTAGAAGAAAAAAAGTGATGAAAGGAAACCTGTCCTCCTCAAGGATAAAGAAGCCAAGAGGAGGATATAGCTTCCTTTCAAAAATATTAAAGGCACTCCCTCCTATGCTCTCAAATAACATTCAAGGTTTCTGTCAAATTTGAAATAAAATGTGAGTAAAATAAAAAAGATATGGGTTTCTATGCACTTATATGTATGTGATAGAACTACTCTCATCAGACTGGATGACATTTATACATGATCAAACCAATCCCACATGCAAGGAAGTCTGTGAATTGAATGAGATTTCCTCTATTAAACAACAGGGGGCTAAATCATGTTTATTGTTATGGAGAGGCAGACGCATGTCAGGGTGTTTTACTGAGTTGCCAGCGGTGATAACAAGAGAGTTTAGGAAAAAAAACAAAACAAAATGCAGCAGCAGTGAGCCAAAGTGACAGAACAGAGGAGGAAATTGGTGAAGAGGGCAAAAAGGAAGCAAGAGCAATAACAAGTTGACTGGACAGGAGAGAAAGTAGGGGGTTGAGGGAGAACAGCAGTCGTAGCAATATACCTCCACAACCTGACAATATAAGATGGACAAAATATTTGTGCACAGGAGCAAGGAAACCTGATATCTACAGTATTCATTTAGGTCCTGTTATTGGTTGATAAATTCACTCACTTTTCTCTCATACACATGAATAGGAGCGTGCGCACACCCTCACGCACACAGTTCAGAGACAGGGAAAGTCATGTGTGTTGGAGGAGTGGTTCAAGGAGAGAGTAAAATAGGATTTGCAGTGTTTGACTCCAGGTTGGGTGAAGCTTGTTGGATAAAAGAAGAATGTAAATGAAAAGCCAATGTACCCATAATTGCTACAATTGAACATTAAGGTGACAGTGTGCATGTGTGTGTGCGTGTGTGCGCGTGTGTGTGTGTCTCCATGTAGAAACATGTTAGTGAATCGACAGAGACAGAAGTGAGAGAAAGGGCTGTGAAATTGTGAAAGATGATTTTCACACATCCCACATTATTCAGTGTCTTTTTGTAATTTTTATTGACACTGCCGCTTTGTGTGCACTCTGACTGTGCTATGTATAGATTCAAATGTGCAGGTGTATGTGTCTCTTTATGTGTTTTGTGACTAAGGAGATAAAAAGCTTTATCTTCATTCATGAGGCACATCCTTGGAAGGATGCAGTGTACTCATCAGAGGATCTGAAGGCCAAGCTATGCCTCCTCCACTTCCTTCCTTTGCTTGTTGTAGTTCAATGCATTTAATGTTGTCATCCAAAAACCAAAGTTCTTCTGAATAGTCTGATTTGGCGTTGGCAATTGATATCCAGGTAACAAATATAATTTACATTTTAACTGGGAATAATCTCTATTAAATACACAGAGCTATATATTTATATTTATATTTATAATGATGTAAACTTCTCATGGGAAAGGATTTCAGCTCAGCTGATGGGGACCTGCAGGGTCAGGTGATGATTTGTCTGTGGGTTCGTCACCATGAGTGAGAACGTTCATATGACACAGATCCAATGTTAATTTTTAAAAATACAGAGCAGCTTTAATTTTAGCCAAAGCTAATTTGAGGCTTTAGCAATCTAAGTCAAATCAAGTAGCTGTATGCAGGTTTATTGCTGGAGTTTTGTTCCGGAAATACAACAGCAAGCACGGAAACACTGTAACTTACCTGTAACTCTGCAAGTTTCTGAAACCTCATATTAGCTTTGTCTAAAGTTTAAAATGATGTCCTGCTGATTTTGGTTCCTATTTCTTTTAGTATAGTTCCAACACAAGGGGGATCTCTCATTGCCAGTATGGACATAAGGGAGGAATATGTCTCTCATTTTACATTTGGCATGAGAGTGCTGTTATGCGCTAGATTTGGAAAATGCAAAACCTATGATGAAACCTATCTATGATGTTACTTAGCAAAAACACTGTTTGAATGTCTATCTTATTAGTGAAGAGGAGAAAACCACTGCCCAGTGGAGACAACAGGGTACTAATTGGAATAAGGAATCTACGGTATATAAATATGTTTATGTGCACATATAGTCGATCCATCACTGGTATTGTCCTCAACTGGCGCTGTGGCTGTGCATGTACATACTAAGCTTGGAGGTTTGTGACCTGTGTTGTGGCCCGGAGTCCATCTCCTGTTTCACCTTTCCTCTTTCGTGAATTTTTAATGAGAAATCAAGGTGTAAAATAATGAGCCCTGTAATGGCACTTTGACCCACTCTGCTGCCTGTGCTTCTTGAGGGGAACCTGTAGTAAATGCAGCTACACTTAATTGCATGGCAAATACTCGCTTTGGTTGGATGCCAATTAGTAGCATCTGTCAGCTATTAAAGAGTTCTGGCAATCAGTGCTTTCATATGAGTTCACAACACATGCGACAGAACTGGGTAGATTTACTTAAAGTTGGCTCTTAAAGCAGAAGAAATTCAGATATGTTCATTTTTAACAAAAATAAATAAATAAATAAATAAATCAGGCTTGTTTTGTGTCCAGGATCTATAAAGATTAACTTTTAGTTATTGTTTTATATTCTTCATGGAAAAAACAATGCCATCATATATTTTACATGATAATTTTCTTTTACAAAATTACCCACCGAGCACCTGTGGGATACAACAAGGGGAGACGTGGCTGTGGCAGTGAGGTGTGGTGCATCTGTCTGGGCTGGCATGCAGCTGTAGCTGGCGTGGCGCTGCTGTCGCAGCTGCAGGTAATTGGGTCGTCAGTACTAATGTCTATTTATCACTCCTGCAGTGAAGCTGGTGTGGTTTCCTGCTGGTGTCTTCATGCACCGGCAGAACGTCCACTGGACCGTGTCGTGGTCCACCATCCACAGTTAACCTCAATATACGGTATATACAGGACAGCAACACTCTCCAGGTGTTCCAGCGTATATATTTGCATGCATGTGTCTTCTCAAATTAAACAGTATGTTGTTTTTCTGCTGCAGCATACAGATCTGCTTTATAAATGACATGCTTTCTTTGTTTCGTTTTGTGTTGATGGCAGTGTCTCGTCCGTGCAGTCACTGTGATAATGTGTTTTTATGTCTACATAGAAAAAAAGCCTCTTTACATAAAGCCGATCAAATCATTTTAAAATGCAGTTGCATAAAGCATTGGCGTCATCATTTCAGTGGCCGTCAGAAACACCAGACAACAGCCTGAGACATAACACATAAAGAGCAGACTTGAATGCGATGCTTTCCAGCTATTGTCTCCTTTGTATCTACAAGCATGGACATGTTTTGTGGCGCCACGGCTTGCTAACTTAGCTGCTAACTAAACATCCATCAAGGAAAAGTAAACTGCTGACATGAGTTTGCAAGTTGTATGAGCTTGATAATTCAGATGCTAACAGTGTAGCTGTATGGTGGCGCCATATCTTGCTTTATGAGTTGCATTTGAAGGCTAAAGGAGCAAACTGGGTGTATCTCAAAACATTTCTATTTTCTTCCCTTATAAATATTAAAATTAAGTTTGAAAAACACTTTGACCTGACTTTAGACTGGAAGAAAAGGGAAAATTTTCTCAAATTTAGTTGGAAGAAGTATCAATACTCCTCACTAGAAAATATTCTTATTGTGCCTCAGTGTTTACAGACGCATTGTACAAGTTTGCTTGCAAGAATACAGCAGCTGAATCGGATTTTCTTTTATATAGAAATCTGCTGCAAATAAGGTTGTGATTTTTTTTTTCCTTTTCTTCTTTCTGCTGCCATATGGGAGTTACACTGCCGTATTGTACTTCTTCCATTGCACACTGTGATGCCAGTTTTTTTCAGTGTTGCATGTGAATAATTCTACAGTAGTCAGCCTCGTTATGAAAGGTGAATACACAGCAAGTGCTCTGTAAAAGGCTGTTCTGAGTCCCATGTTGTTTTGCTCTGTTGAGACGAGCAATAGGTAGACCAGTGTGTCCATGTGTCCCAGAAGAGGACAGCTAGAAAGATGTCTTTAAGCCTTTCTCATTAGCTTCAACATTTCCTCCTCGGTGACAGTTATGTGTGTGTGTGTGTGTGTGTGTGTGTGTGAAAGAGAGAGAGAGAGAGAGAGAGAGAGAGAGAGAGAGAGAGAGAGAGAGAGAGAGAGAGAGAGAAAGAGAGAATGCTTCCTTCTTCCTCACTGGCAGCTATTGATTAAGTCTGTGGAGCTGAGAAGCAAGATATCACAGAGCAACCAATCTCAGTTTGGATTATGTCATATCTCTCTCTCTCTCTCTCTCTAGCTTTTCCCTCCACTACACCTCTACTCTGGATTCCCTTCACTCAAGTGGACAGATCCTCAAGGTGGAAAGAAACTCACCACACATCCCTAAATATCAAACACCCGGTGAATCTCTGCAAATCATTTTTACAGGCTGCCAGTTATACAGAGGGCCTCTTAACTTAGAAGACTTCAAGGACTTTTTAAAAGTCTATGGTAAATTTAGCTTTGGTCAAGTGTTGACATCTCTAGTGAACAAACCTCTGTAACATGCCAACATCAGAATTGGCTGCTGTATCCAGTCCTGTCTAAAACTGTACCTGTTGACAATTTGAAAAGTGGATAGTTTCACTCATTCTGTGTCCATGACCACACACTTCAGGAAATAATCTTACCATTTAGCCTTTAGTTGCTCTGGCTCAGAGGTCAACAGTGTGTGTGGCTGTGCAGCTTTTCTTACCAACCACCGTCACCGTGTCGCAACCAGCACCAGAGTACTTTGTATTTTTAAACACCTTTGAGGTCATTTGCATTATGTGTGTGGTTTCCATTGTTTCATTTGCATGCAAGGGAATGAGACTACAGTGTTGTTGACTGAACTTCATTTGTGTATGGCCATATGATCGACAAGGCACTGCCACCACCGAGCAGTTTGCATGTAAAGATGCGACTGGATGAGCACCAGCTGTAATTTGGTATAAGCACACCACTGGACAAGCACCAACCATCCAACAGGCATTAATGAGTGAGTGAGTTACAGCAATTTACAACAATCTGACAACCCACAGCTGCAGCCTGCAGTGCCACACTCTATACAGAATGACATCAATCCTGCCCAGTTTCCCTACAGGCATTTACCAGCATGTTTAGCACACAAATGCCATGCATTTCTGTGACATACAAATATTTTAGTTGTGACTATTAAAGAGAATGACATAAACTACTTCTGTTGTTTCACCACCAAGCCAGTGTCAGCAAAACCTAATAATTAAAAAGAGGTATTATTCAGTTCCATTGGCAAGATACCTCACATGCATTTAAACAGGTCATCCAACCATTCAAACCCACTTTCGTCTGTGAATGGAAACTTTAAATGTGGACTTTTTATGAAGAGCTTTAATATCCATTAACTGCTAAAAAGTTTCCTGATGGCCAGTTCATAAATCACAGCTCTACAATGTAGTCTACATGTTGACATTTTCTTGGGAAAAGGCCTTTTTAAGACAAATTAAAGAGCTCTCAGTCTCTATATGAGTGTGAAACAACCATTAGAACAGGAAATCTGGACTACGCAATGACCAGGATTTACGTACAGGCCAAATATGGCCCACCATTCTGTCTGTGAAAACCTCTCTTCCAAAGAGAGATGTTCTGAATTGAGAAACCCAAGCCTTAATGAAAGCTTTATTTTAATATTTATGTATTGCTGTTATTTTCTCAGTTGTCTTTGTTTTGCTGATGAACAGTAATCTGTCTGAAAGCATTAGCAATGATATTTTTGATACAGCTGCAAAGGCATGGACTACATTGTAGCTTTGGGGCCATGAGCCAGAGAATAAGTCGTTAATATGAAGGTGTGGACTAAGAAATGGTTGTGTAACGTGCTGAGATTAGACATTTATTTTTGCTTTTCCTTGTTGCTTTACTTAGACCACGGTTAATTTTAGGGTTATTTTAGTGTAACTTTAGCTTTCATTATCGCAAGGACAGAGGAAACAAACCATGGATGTATTGAGAAAATCCAACAGCGACTGGCTGTTACCACAGACACCTCCTGGCATAGTTACACTACGGGAGGATTAAAGATTAAAGATGTCTCTTGGAGAGACAGATGCGTATACCTTTTCAACATCTAGCTAGAATGCATCTCAAACCTCCCCCGGAGGTGATGGTTTGACCAATTGAATTTTGGTTCATCTTGAATGCTTCTTAGATGCATTTACACTTAAAAAGATACAATATGCAAGTTCTGAAGCTCAAGCTGAGGCTTGCATGAGATCTGGAAAGCAAACCACTCCACTCCTCCCACCCCTCCTGCTCCCTTCCCCATTACACTTCACCCAGCCCTTCACCTACATCCTCATCATGTACACTGTCTCAGCTAATGCAGGAATTGCGAGCTGTGAGTCAGCCATAGTGACATCATACAGCAGGTAATACAAGCTTGAAGTCTCGATGGGAGAGGAGTAGTTAAGTAGGCAGCCGTGAGCTCCCACCCCTGACTTTGACCTTCTCCCACTGCTTAGAAAGATGAGGGTCACTTAAAAACTCTCTACGCTGCTGGCAGGCTGTCCACTGACTCTAGGGCCACAGAAGCCTTGGACAGCAGCTGTCCACATTAAGGTACATTTTGGAACTAAAAAATATCAGAAACAAAATTCTGTACCTGCACACTGCCTTAGCTTTCTTGAGATCAGATAGCCGTCAAAAAGTGTGGATGCGGATCTGTTTTTTCTCTGATCTGCATCCAGATGCCTCCTGTAATTCCTGTGAATAAATAAATACTTTGTCAGAGGGATCTCAGTGTGTGGACAAGAGAGACTTTAATACTACTGTATATTTAATGTTGCACCAACATTAAAAAAAAAAAAAAAAAAATCAGTAAGAATTAGTGGCAAGAGTACCAAGGCTCAGTGTCATTTAGTATTCTATATGATGTAAATAACATGCCTAACTTGAAAAGAGACGTAATTTCATGAACAATTCACAGTATAAAAAATGTATAATATTCTGTTTATCGCAGGGTTTTGTGCACTAGACAGTGTAGCCATTTCATGTTACTTAAAAGTGAGATGCTGAGTGAAATAACGTGCAGAATATTAAATCACAAGATCCAGATATGTATTGAGATGGATGTGATTTCATTATGTATTCAGTTGTCTGCAGTACATAAGAAAGAGCATCTCCTTGTTGCGAGGCCTGTCAGTGTGGTTCAGTCATGAGGCAGAGGAAGTTTGAAAGGATCTCTTCACATCACTGGCTGTATTTGTTGTGAGAATGTAAAAGACTGCGCTTTACATCAGTGTCCAGTGGTACAGTACAACCAGGCTGAATGGTGTGGGTGGTAGAAGTGTAAGGGGTGTAAGGGTAGTAGTGAAAATGGAACCAGATCAAAGTGGTTTCAGTTGTGTACTGGATTGAAATCCACACTGGCTGATGGGTGTAAATGTGGCATGATAAGGCAAGACCATATTTTATCTTATTTTATTTTATTTATTTAATTCTATTTTTTTTTTTCTCAGTCATAAGTCCTGCAGGAAAAAGCAAAAACGGAGTGACTGAAATACGAGCTGCGTAATTTTAAAAAAGGCACTTTTCTTGTGTGCCACAGGCAAACAGGTACGATCTAAATACCCGAGAAAGACAACAAATAAAAACATAGGAATGGAAAAAGGGAGAAAGGCATCGAGAGTGAAAGGTGTCATGGTAGAGTAAAAGGTCATGGTGGAGGGTGAGGTGAGGCTTGTTAATATTGATATATCTCTTTTCTTCAAAGGCTAAACCTGCTGCCTCATCATTACAACAGGTCTCCCTCACTCTTTCACTCTGACAGGAAAGGAACAAAGATATTTTTATTTAATCAAGATCTCCTCTCTGTTTTCAGCAAAGGAGGTTTTTTTTTCCCTCTAATAAGATTTTCTTGAATATTAAAAGGAAAATGAAACTATGTTAATAATATAAGGGAGCTTCTTTCTGCTCATATGTGGCAATAATTAAGTCCCTGGAGTCGTGCTGGTTGAATGCGTGTCTTTGGGTGTGTGCGTTTGTGCGCGTGTGTGCATACTGTAAGCGCATGTTTAATAAAGCAATGTCAGTTGTTAACTATTTTTAATGAGTTTTGCACCGAGCTCTTCATCTTCTTAAAATCCTAATTCAGCCTTCACTGTCTATCATACAGAGATACTTTTGCTGATGAGGAAAGTGTGTGTGTGTGTGTGTGCGTGTGTGTGTGTGTAGGTGTAGGTGTGTGTGTATGTGCAGTTCTAATTTCATACACAACTCAGTTGCAGCAGCACCTGCAATTAATGGGAATCAATTACTTGCCCGCACTGAGACTGCAATGCGAGGAAAGTTTTAAGTTAATTGCTGTCTCAGTAACAGAAAGTGTCCACTAGTCACAAACGGGATGGAGGATTTCTAACCGTAAATATGCAGTCTGCACCAGCAATGCCAGCTCCAGTGGAAAAAGCAAATACAGGTACACGTTAGATTCAAGCCCAAATTAATCTGTGAGCTGCTTACGGATATGCACCACACTTCCAAAATGAGGATAGAGTTGGCCATGCATAGGTAATCCTACCTTAATTGGGTTTTGGCAGGAATTTAATATGGCGCACATGGTAATGATCTATGGGCTTGATTATGCAGACGGGGTCCACTCGCAGAGAGAAAAGGATTTTATAAACAATGTGCCTCTGTGATGTGACGGAGCAATTGTAGTGAATGCCATAAGCTGAGAATTTGGCCAAACAGATGATATTTTGACACAAAGGGGAAGAGTCAGTGTTATCGTTTTGGATTCTTCCCAGTAGAGTCCTTGGATTTCAAATACCCTAAGTCTTATAACAGACTTATATACATATATTTATATATATTTATATATACATATAAAAATACCACAAACGTGATGTACACTTTTTTTTTGCCAGGATCATTAATGGTGCTATATATAAGTATGTCAGTCCAACATGAGAGGATGAAGAAGTAGCGGACATACTCCTTCCTCCTCGGCCACAACCTCGTCAATCACATTGAAGGTGCTGAACCCACGTTAGGCAGCAAAGAAAAGAGGTGATGGAAATAGAAGCAAAACAAGAGCTAACATTGCCGTGGCTTTCCAACAATGTAGACAGCTCTCGGCGAGCAAAAGATTGAAGTTTAATGCTGAACTCTAGACTGATGAATAAACAGCTATTAATGCTGGTGTTGGCTATGTAGTGATAGCAAATACTTACATGTAGCACCTTTAAAGTAGTAATGCCTAACATTTGCTCAAAGGTTTTGGCACTACTCATTGTCAGCATCTTCTAGAAATAGCCATTCAATGTATTTGCATTCTGTAATTACCTTTTTGCGTAGCAGTTGTCCTTGTTAGTGGCAGAATCCACCAAGGACTAGATTCACACTAAGAGATTTCTGTACTTGTTTTGTTTTGTTTTTCTCGCTGGTTTAAAGTGCCCAGGGTTCAGCTGCTCTAAATCCATGGAACAGTCAAAACTTTATTTTGCTTTTAAGTTTAATTTGTCTTTTCAATACACAGCATAACTGTGTATTATGCCAATGTGTTGTCTGTGTGTGTAGAGGTCTGAGTTCTTTGTGTGTGTGCATGTGCTGATGGTATGCCAATTACCATTTCACGATTGCAAAGATTAAAAAAAATAAATAAATAAAGATCTTAACCACTTCCCCCGAGGTTGGAGCCACTTTGCATTCACTGCTTCTTACTGTGCCACAAAGACAAGATGTGTTTTGAACACAAAAATGATGACCATAACATAAACTGTACAATGACGACATTTGGTTTTAAGAGGACGTAATGTACAGTAAAGAACAATAATCGTAGAATTAAAAAACAGACAAGAAAAAAATTATGTGTAAAAGGTACAGTGGTGAGTGAGGTGGAGGTTTATTGTGAAGGTTTTCTAGGAAAACTTTTTTTTTCCCTCCTGCTGAATAGAAGTTTGGTCCTTCCCCAAGGTGCTTTCATGCTACCCATAGCCAGAACAAAGGGAAATGTTCAACACATCTTCAACACAGTCCAATTAAATCATTGCGTTTTTGCTACAACAGCATTATTAGGGTTTCAGAATAATGGAGCAAAGTCCACCTTGATGTGAGATGCTGCAGAAAAGACCAAGGAATAGGCAAACGTGTGCTCAGATTTTCTATCTCATCCTTAATCTTGAAGAAATAATATACAGGTGGCATGTGATTGCACAGCCTCCTGGACTGTACACATATGTAAGTCTGCAGTAATTCTCTTTGTGCCATATTACAGCTGAACTGGCTTTTTTTTTTTTTTTTTTTTTTTTTGCTTTTTTAAAAAGGAAGAGTGCATGCTTTCCTTTTAGAAAACCACCGGGACATTTTCTTTGTCTAGGAAATGTTGACTGTATTTCAAGTTATCTGATCAACTTGAGGTGGCAGCCGACTTAAACCCAACACAAGGGGGCAAAACATTCAGTCCCACTTTGTAAACATCAACAATAAACACAGGTGATGCTTATTTAGGTTCAAATTCATTGTTTTGAATTTGCTGTACATTTAAATTTAAACATCACAAACTCTTCAGAATACCTGAACTATTAAAATTGCTCAGTTGTAGGAGCTACAGAAGAATACACTACTTCAGCTCATTGTTTTGGTCATTGCTCATTGCTAAAGATTCAGATATTGGGAGCAAAAAAGAAGAGTGAATGTTGGACGAGCATTCCTCAGTTGGTCAGAAACACATCACCAAATAAATGCTAAGGTTGCACCTCGACTGCTTGGTGCGCAAATATGCAACTGTTTGCTGACAGGCTCACCACAACATCATTAGTGCTGGTTTAAGATAAAGTGTTCACATTAGTTGTATTCTCTTTAGCTGTTGCACATGTAGTTTGGTTTTTCTGTTACTGGTGCAGCATTAGTACCTGGCCCTACACAAAAGAACAGTATATATTTCTGCCCAGCGCACTGATTGCTTTAAAAGGAATGTTACCATTCAATGGGAGTCTCAGAGTGTAGAAAATGAGTGTTTTGAAAACATGAGGCAAAGCCTGGGCAGTGAAACCTACAGTGTGCTGACCGTCAACTTGGTTTTTCTACAGGTTTTCAAAATGTCTGCTGATTTGTGAATATAAAAGTGTCATAAATAGTTTTTCTGTGTCATAAAGTTACCATATGCACTGTTTCAGGAAAATTAGATTCCCTTCCATTACTTTGAAGTCATATAGACACTTTCTATTTTTAAGATACATTTCTCTGGAGCCAATATTTGCATGTGTGATGGACTCTTTTTAGTCTCTCAAAGCTTACAGCTCTTTCTTTTCCTCCATGAGTCTTATTATCCCAGGGGGAGAGGGGCTATTTAATGCTAAGTGCCAATTACTAGCACTCCAAGGTTAGCAGGCCAAGCTAGCCCACACGCTGTCTGCACTTTCTCTACAGCAGGAGACAAGCCTCGAGCCCTCTGACCAGACACACACTCCCTCTGTCACTCTGTCTCCCTTTCTCACACTTCTGTCCTCCCCCTTCCTTCCCCTCTTTCTCCTTCTACCGTGCTCACATTCTCAACTTTTCTCCTGCTTTCAGCTTCAGCTGTTAGCTATCATATCTTTCTCTCGTCAGGTTGAACTCTCTCTGTCTTCCTCTTTCTCTCTGCCGAAATGATGAGGATAGAGGGTATTCATTTAAATGCACTGGAGCATTGCTGTAATAGAATAGGTCCAGGAACCGTGCCGAGTTCCTGCATATGTGCATATGTGTCTGTGTCTTTGTGTCTGCCTGGGCCTTTGTTGGTCTTTACGCATGCTGCCTGTGTGTGTGCATTCAAGAGGATCTAACGTAATGCAGGAATAGCAACTTTCTCTTCCCCCTGTGTGTGTGATACAGTGATACACGCCGTATGCTTCCCCTCAGCGATCAAATCAAATAGGCCCTCATCTCGCAGTGAAGCTCATTCAAAAACGACAGTGATGACTGACAGGTGCCGTGGGCGCTGCATGCACACACAGGCGCACAAAACCACAACTCAGATTTATCTGTCACAGCAAGGAAAAACAGCATGTCTGTGAGTGAGATCTTGACTTTGCATGCATTATGCATTCAAGCATGTGTACACTCATGAGCACTAAAGTGAGGAAGGGGACCAGCTCTACTTAGGAGGCATGACATTGGTGATTTGTTGCTGTGGGATCCAGGTCTCATCCTGCTGAGCGTGGCCCTTGTTTTCTGCTTCTCTCTGGACAGGATGTGACCTTGTTCATGGGAAATTAGGAGCCTCGCCTTCCATATAATAAAACAATATTGTCACTATTTAGGTATGAATACATACAGGCACACTCACGGCTGCACACAGCATTTCCAGAAAAAAAAAACAAAAAAAAAAAACAACTGAGCCAGTGTGAAAGTGTGTGGGTGTGAAGTGAAATCGAGACTGATAAATGCTCCGTGCTCTACAAAAAGAACAGTGAGGTAATACCTCAGGACCTGCATAACCATCAGTGTGTGTGTGTGTGTGTGTGTGTGTGTGTGTGTTGAAAGATGGAGGTCTTTTTACCTTAACAGTTGACGTTGAGGAAGGAAGGTGGAGAGGGGACAGGTGCTCCAGAAAGTAAGCTAAGAAAAGCAGGGCTTCTTGTAGAAAACTTGACTTCAGTTAATTCAGTTTGACTCAGGTTGAACATTAAAGCAGTATTAATTCATTGTTTTGGTCACTTTCACCTTTTGAGGCTGTGTTTCTGGCCACCTGGTGAATGTAAGTCTAAGATTCGCTCTCCTTTTAGCTCTGTTTTAGGCTCCACCTCCTGCTGAGAAAAATACCTGGCTTGTTTGCTGCTAAATGCTCAGCTTTGTTGACCAGCTTGTCGTTAACTTTGTCTGTCTGAGCTTTTGTGCCTGTTGCTGCTCGTTGTGGCAGGTTGATTGGAGGTGTGAGACTGAATGTAAAACCAATACAAAGAGCCGAACAAAGAAGAACGTAATTCCATTTTCATTGTCTTTAACTGTATTTTCAGCCACTAATTATTCTGTGTTCAGTAGCTAGTTGCTAACTTTGCTGTGTGGTGCAAAGCTTTTGGGTTTTTAGGGCTTTTCTACTGAAAACAGCTTATTAGTGTTAGTGAAAACAAGGGTGATGAGAGAAGTGAACAAAACAGTAATGCTGATAGATGGATCACGACAACAGATCACAGTGGAGGAGAAGGGATCGGGACTTGAACGCAATCCTAATCACTTCTTAAGATCAAGTTAATGTATCATACAAGGGTTTCACTGTATGGCAGTACTTGCTATAGTAACAGACACAGACTTGAGGTAATCTCGAGTTGTGGATCAGGAGCTTTTCTGTGAGCCCTGTTCCTGGAACAGAAAGTCCATGATTTTCCTGAAATTTGGCTAAATACATCTGTTAACTCACTAATCCTTTCTGGAGTATCGCCCTCACCCCAGCCCGCCGATTTGTCTCGCTTATCTGTTTCCATTTTCTCTTTCTATCTGCCAATACAGAGACATTTGTGCATTTATGCCCAAGCAAACAAATACACACATGCTAACGCCGGTGGTGTTTTGGTATAAGCCAGCTCCTAATGCTGTGTTGTATATCTCTAATGACATAGCTGTGACAATGGAGGGAAAAGAGCACTACCATACAGTTAACTCGGCATGTGGTCAAGTAGAACTTGGAATTTGGTGCACCATGGGATTTATTACCCCAGCTGTGTCATGTATGTTAATGCAAAAACATGTGAATCAGTTAAAAAAAATATTTAAAAAAAAGAAGAAGAAGAAAAAGGAAAAAAAATGACAACCTGTTGAAACAGTCCAAAAAGCTTTCTCATATACATTATTGATTCGTGGTAAGAAAATTTTCAAAAGTTAGGCCAGTGTTACTCTGGCTAGCTCCCAGGCAAACTGATCATTTTCATCTTCAGCCCCTCTTGTTTAAGTCTTTGTGCTATTTTCATTTCCAAAGCACAGTGCTGAATCCTCCCCTCAGATCTTTCCAGGGTGAGAGAAATCGTCTCGTCTGACTCCCATTTATTCAAATACAGAAAACATGCAAGGAGCATTGAGATGCACATAAAATTTGACTCAATATGCCACTGGTCTGCCTTTTAACTCTCCCACACTGTGTGGCAGAATAACTCAGTCTGAGCCTACCTGGGGGAGGCATTGATCTCACAACTAGAGAGAAAAAACAAATCAGTGTGTGTGTGTGAGAGAGAGAGAGAGGTGAGGAAGAAAGGTGATTCTCTTTGCAGTAGGAACAGAAAAAACAGAATATAAGAGACACGAATGGACAAAGGCTGAATAAACCAGTGGACTA
This sequence comes from Toxotes jaculatrix, assembly GCF_017976425.1. Taxonomy (NCBI): domain Eukaryota; kingdom Metazoa; phylum Chordata; class Actinopteri; family Toxotidae; genus Toxotes; species Toxotes jaculatrix. The sequence continues at coordinate 23,035,529 of NC_054397.1, read as the reverse complement.
CAAACAAGTGAGGAAGGAATAGATACAGACACAGAGGCAGCAAAAAAAAAAATGCATTTTACAATTAAAAACAGTAGCTATAGTAAATTCTTTCATCGCAGATCCCAATCCCAGCATGCATTTTCACTGATAGAACAGGTTTATTTTAAGTTCTGTCAGCTCTGCAAGCATTTACATATTTAGTGGTCTTGGATGCAAACAAACCAGAAGTGTTAAGGGTTGATAATTACACAAATTATGCATATATATAATTCTGTGATCACAAGGTAAAGCTCTCCAGCAAGTCTGTAAAAGGCATGTAAGTACGGAGTTCAAAAGAATGAACCTCCACTATCATACAGGTGCTGCCCTTATAAGAGAGCACTGATTCTCCCTGTGATCAAATCACATCACATGCTACTAATGAGAGACTGCAACCAATCAGTCTACTGAAGGATGGTTACACATGGAAAAGCGTTCATGGCTAAGTACGTGATACAGCCCAGTAGTGGCACTGTTACGTATCAGGTCATTCTTTAACTGACGGGGAATTTGTATGTTTAATTAATAAGGACACACCAGGCCAAGTGTTTGGGGCATCACTGTAAAATGAGCTGCCTGGAGGAGGCTTTGCAGATTTCCCCTCCACAGAGAAATCTGCAAAGGTATAAAGAGAGACATTGGTTCAGAGAGGTTTAGTGGGAAAGGTCAGGAGGCAAAAGCTCTGTACGCCACCGCCAACTTTACGACACCCGAAAAGTCCTTCCTCACCACGAGGGGCACGGGGTTTTCTTTCCGGAGGTACACAACAATGCTTTAGAGGAGTAAGCCAAGAACTGTTCTCTTTAACCTGCATGGAGTCATCTTTATTCTCCAGCAGAGGGAGAAGGAAACAATCTAGGAAAGGTGGAGAGCGGTCAGGAACAGAGGCCTCAGAATGCTTCAAACAGAGTGATTGCTGGATTATCTAACAGTGTCAGGGAAGTGCTGTGTGCAAAACTTTTACAGAAACAGATCATCAGATGGTCACTCACGCTTCATGCAGCCACTGGCCAGGTGTATGAAGGAGTTAAAGTATATGGGGACTGAACTTCTGTTTCACGCTCTCTTTTTTCATTCATAACAAAAGTACTTGACTCATGTTTCATGCCTACAACATATGAGTCTTGACACAGTGGATGCATTGGAGAAGAGACCATCTGTATAATGTATCACATCAAGACTAGAAACGCACAAAAGAGACAGAGTTATCGGTGGTGGGACAAGACGCTGTACAACCTTGTTCATTTGAGACATACCAACAAGACCTTAAAGGAGCTGCTGCAACACTGATCTTGTAGTAAGGCTTCAAACTGGGTGACTGGAAATAATTACTGCTGCCCATTGATCATAGTTAGTTGTCAATTCTGGCAGCAGTGTGTTCAGTGTAGAAGCGCTGGCATAGAGAGTAAGCATCCTTGACAATGAAAAACCCAGGAATGGATAGGCAGAACCCAGAGAGTCAACATGCAGTAACCATCCCTGACTGTGTTGCTCTAGTGATGCAGCTGAAGAAGAGATACCCTGCTTCGCTGATTAAAAAGATACAAACTTCCCTTTGTATGTGCATGTGTAATTTTCAGCTCACGGAGGTGCAGAGATTAATTATTAAAAACCTGTAAGAGAGCCTGGCTTCATAGAGGTCTGTGTTTATTGCTGTTGCCATTTTTACCCAAGGAGACGCCCACTGAGTCTTGCTAGAGCAAAGGTTGTGTTACATACAACTTTATTAAGCAAATAACCAGTATGAGTCAGGTACTGCTGACTGTTGGTTCAGTTCTGAACTTTTTCAGTTGTATTACTTTACACATGTTGGGCCATAAAGTGCGTGATATACCCACAAGTGTGCTGGAGTACAAGTAGAATAATTTATGCATTACACCTCTCCATCTTTCCATCACCCATCTTCCCTGCCAAAATGCTGCTAAAGACTACATTAAACTCGTAACTCATGAAAGAATACATTTTGTATTTCATTTAACTTACTGTAGGCCTTGTGTGTTATTTTCCAGTAAATGAACATAAATTTGCCAACATGTATGTTGTATCATGACAGTAGCAAAAAAATATATAGCATATAGCTTCCCTGTTCCTGTTTAAATTATTGTTTGTTACACAGAACTATTCATATATTTAAGCCGCTCATCTCACTCCAGGTAGACGGCTGCACTCAAAAATGTTCCACAAACCATGTCTCATGTCGCTCTGAAAGCACAATTCTGTCCTCAACTTTTCAACTTTACTTCCCACAGCTGTCTGGAGGCTGTTGAAACTCCATCAAAAGCATGTAATGATCTATTTGACACACTTCTTTCTTACCTTGACTGTGTTTTTTATAAATGGTTCTGTTGTAAGGAAGCTGTCGAGTGCCTCACCTTTTGTTTCTTATGTTCTGAGCATAATGTAGTCCTTCCTGCTCACTTCTCAGGCAGCTCAGTTCTTTGCTCTAACCCATGCTTTCATTCTAAGGGCCAGACAAAACATCAGTTTGCACTGACTCAGTATGCCTTTAAGGTGTGTCATAACTTCCATGCTCTGTGGAAAAACCGTGGTTTTCATACCTCCACAGGCGCTGATGCTAGTGAAAAGGTGCCCTGGCAAAAGACAGGTTTCACTAAACTCTAATCTGGAGTCTGGGTGAACACAGATGGATTCTCAGTACTCCCAAAATCTATCTTCCTCTTTTTGGCAAAACTGACTCATGGCCCTGTGTCAGAAGGACGAAAGCTGAATATTGTAAACAGACCAAGAGTTTTCAACCTTTGCTGAAATTTTTTGCTTCTCACAGTGTTGACAGAGGTGCAGAAATGCCCCGATGAGCTCTTCCTAAACCTGAAGCCTCTTTTGAACACAGTTGAGCTCACTCCATGCAGAGGCTACGAATATCGCCTAGTGATGATGACATGTTTGAGGTTGAGTGTTTCTCATGCAGTCACACTACTCTAGTGTCATTATCGGCAGAGTCGGAGAACTGATTTTGGCTACTTTCTAGAAGCAGTTCGTACCAGTGTAGTCCCACTGAACTCAAAACGTATCAGTAGAAAAGATTTGGTACGGGCAGATATGGGCACTGGTATGGGTCAGTTACAACGAATATCTGCTACATAGCCATGCTTCGTTTGTCCTTACCCTAAAAATCAAGTGAGGCATATAGGGTTCAGCCACAATATTAAAACCATTAACTGATTTTAATGTTATGGCAGATTTGTGTTTGTAATGTTGTGTTGTATTTGTAATTAACCTTTCCAGGGGATTTTACCTAATGTAATATTGGAAGAAAGCAACAGACAAGAATTTATTGGTTTACATAAAAATGCATTACCCTGATAAGTCAGAAGTACAGATATTGCAGTATATATGAATGAGAAGTTTATTGTCTCTTCCACAGATCGTCCCCGGTCACCTCACGAACCCCTAAGAGAACCTGAGACATGCTGCAAACCATCGCTGCTCTACTAAGGGTCAGCCATGGTGAGTAAACCCTTTTTCCACTACTGAATAGTCTATAGAGACAGAGAGGCCAGAGATGATAGAGACTTTTGACTTTGACAATCCCATTACTGGATCATTGTCAGAGTATGACAAAGCAAAGCAAATATACACAGAAGGGCCGGAGGAGAGGGTTGGTGAGCGGGAGATTGGGTGAGAGCAGACAGAGAAAGAGAGCTGCACAGGGGGAATGGAGGGAAGCAGAGGCTTCCCCTGTCACCATCTGTAGTCTTGTGGAGAGCATAAATCCTGCTATCTGTGTCATGCATACTGTACTGCTGCTGCCACTGCATCAGAGATCATCAGCACACACACACACACACACACACACACTCTCACACAGACGGACACGACACACTTAATGTCTTCCACCCCTCTTGGCTCAATCTGTCGACGTCTGTTTCTCTGCTCTTCCCTCTCATGCGCACATAAACACTGTTGTCACTGTAACAGACACAAGCAAACACAGAAATACACACCAGCAACTGAGCATGTCGATGCACGCACACACATGTACGCACTCAAACATACACGCACATACTTTTCCAGCCAGTGCGACATTCAGGCAGAATGTCTTTTTCCATTTGTGTTTCTGTTCTTTCATTGTCCGTTTTTTTTTCCACTTTCCTGTCAATGTGTTTTCCCTCATTCATCTCGTCCATTGTTTAATTTTTTCTCACCTCATCCTCCTCAGCATCATAATCAGCACTTTTTAAATCTTTTCATTGTTTTCTTTGTCTTTCATTTCCACCCTTTCTCTCCATATCTTGCCATTCTTTGGAAAGATATCCAATGGATCCCTCAGTGTCCACCGCTGTTCTTCATCCAACTAATAAAACCCTTGCTAAATGCCTACAGGGTGAATCTGTTTTCTGTTTAACCTGCCTTCTGTTGTATTGAAATGGCAAGCATGGCATAATCCCTCCCTTTCACTCTACCTCTCTCCCTCCTATTTTCTTCTCTCTTTTGTGTTCTGTCTGATTTATTGCTCTTTTCCATTCCGATCTTGTCTTACCTCTGCAATTTCTTTTTTATTCCTGCCTTCATTTATGCATTTTCCCCTTGACTTTCTTTGTATTCTGATCATCCTTTTTCTTTTTTAACCCTTTCTTTACTCTTTCTCAGTGCCTCCCACTCTTATCTTTCCTTCCTTTCATCTCCAGCCATTCATTTCTCCCTCTCCCTCCTTCCTTCTGTCTTGCCCTGTCCTTAAATCCTATCCTCATTTTCTTCTTTTCCTCTCATCCTTTTCTTCTTGTTTACATTCCCTCAATCCCATCCATTCTCTCCTCTCTTCTCCCTCGTTCCCTTTGCAACAGCAGATCAGGGAGATTTGCATTCAGAACCACAGACAGCTCCTGAGGCAGTGAAAACAAAGAGCTGTAGTGCCACTTGTTGGCCAGTACTGGCACTGCAACGCATGCATGACTCTGGGGGAGGAAAAAAATGATTGTTTTACTCATAACTCAGGACAGATAACTTCCACACGCTCATACATATGTGAATAAGGCTGGAATATAAGAGCGGAGAGCCGGTCATACGGCTGTGCCCACAAAAGTCAACTTAGAGAGAACAAGCTTTAACTCTGAACACTACATAGAGGAGATTCTGCTGGGAGATCTATGAGAGAGGTTAAGCTGGCAGGCCTCAGGGTAATGGCAACCATATATTACCCTGTAGTTTCATCCCACTACATGTCGGTGCTCATAGATGCAGTGCAACTGCGAGGCGGTTGGGCCAGAATGGGGATCTCAAGTCTCATTCTGTTCATGGCAGCCAAAGGGAGGAAACAATAGCATCTGCTCTCCTCGGAGACAAGGAATTTAATCAAAGCACAGCCAAGGTAAGATTTGAATGTAAAGTAGCAGAGTGATGGTCTGTCTGTGTGTGTGCGTCTGTGTGTTTGTGTGCGAGAACATGTCTATAAAAAGGAACAGAGATGTTTATGTTGGCATTTAAACTAACAGCAAATGTCAACAAGGGAGGTGGATAATACTCATACTTATTGCGTGCAAGTGTGGGTGAAGTGGAGGTGTTTGACTGTGTGTGCATATGTTGTGACTTAAACCAAAAAGTTCAGCAAACGAACACACACACACACAGACACAGACACAGACACAGACACAGACACAGACACAGAGACATACAGACACACACACACACACACACACACACACACACACACACACACACACACACACACACACACACACACACACACACAAATGGGTCTACACAAACACACACAGGGGCACTGATCCACTGTAGGGATTACCAGTGATCCATGACTGGGTTCACACTGGGCTGTATTGGTGTGTGTCTTTGTCTCAGTGCCCCATCCTACTGGGACACTAGTTTGTGTGCACACACAGTATGTGTTATGGCGAAGTTGTTCGTGTGTGTATATTTGTGTGTGTGTGTTGTTGTTTTTTCATCTGTGGAAGGTTTGAGAGGAGGAAGAAATGAAGAAGACAGGAAAAAAGAAAGAGGGGGAGAAATCAAAGCAGAGCAGTGGCAAAAAAGGAAGACGGGAATGACACAGACAAGAAAATTTGCTATCTTTCTCTTTGTCTCCATCCCTCCCTCACTCGCCCACACACAGTAGTAAGTACAATGATCACAGAAAGGTGATCTCAAAGCTTAGCCAGTCAGAAGACAATGAGCTGACAGAGAACCACAAGGAAAAAAAACCACAGAGCAACAGGGAGAGCTTTGGTTAACCAGTTTTTTCTCCAGTTTTAATTGTTATTAGAAATGTGCTGTTTTTAATGAGATCATGGAAATGAATACGTGAATGCAACACATAAATGGGCTCACAAATGTAGGCTCAGATTACATATAATTTCATAATTTATGGTACTGACAACCATCTTCGATTTTTTTTTTTTTTGTTATGTTTCTGAATGCATTTTTCTTTCCCTCCAGGCAGCTACTGGTTTCTCATTGATTGCAGCAGCTGACTTTCAGTTCTAAGGTATCCAGGCTTCCCGCAAGTTCTTAAACACATGAGAAGAATCAAATCAATCCACGCTTAAAACTGTATTGCAATGCAAAAAAATAAAATGCAGGTAGTCTAAGCTGTTTGTATCCACCACCATAGGCACATTTTAAGTGTCAAGTTGAGTTTCTTACAGTTCTACATTTAATGAAAACAGTCTGGAAGAAAATTTACATATTGGTATGCACTACAGAACGGCCTAAAACAAGCAAAACGGTTGATTTGATTCTTTAAATGTACGTCTAATCACCACAAAGCCTTCATCAAGGGATGTGAGCAGATGCTTAACTGGGAGCAGTTACAGTAAATACATTTGTGCACACACACACATACAGCCCCCTCTACACACAAACGTATAGATGCACAGACAGTCATAGATTAGGCTAATTGAAATTCCAGGGACCCTCCCATTTTATCACCCAGAAATACACTGTGAGCAGTTCAGAAAGAAGGACAGATAGTGGGATGTGCTCTTAGCTACAAAAGTCAAAAGAGAGGAAAGCGAGAGTTCACTGATGTTGAGAAACCCTGTGGTGAGAAACATAACGTATCTTTTCAAGGGTAATATGTCTGTCGATTCTTGTTCCAGTCTAAAAGTGTGCATTGTAACAGCATTTATTTGCCTTTCTTCCAGAGAGTAATTCTGTCCTGTGTCATTCTCTGTGGCCACCACAGATGGTGGAAACGCAGGTTAGATTTGAAAACAAGATGCTGAAATCCCACTATTTTCTTGGAACTCTAGACTTAAACAGATGCACAGACCGCACAGAATCAGAGCAGTAGGGCTGATTGCAAAGCTGCGTTTAAGAATCAGACATCAATGAAGCTTTAAGTGCAGAGGATCACTCTAACATCACAACTAAATGTTGATCATCAGTGCTCCATTTCCTCACACCACTGAATTTGTAATTTGAAAAGAAATAGCATGCAGCTGACTGGGTCGCAGTTAGAAGTGAGTAAATGGTGAGCAGTTGCACATTATCATTGTCATTACACAGCTGTATTAATTTATAAAGGAGGCAGGGGGGAGAGTTGCACTCTGGATTCGTGTGTGTTTGCAGCTTGCTGTGAGATAAAGGAATGCATCCTATTAAAAATGTGAGGTTGGGTTTAATTCAAACTTCATACCTCTGTGCTCGCTGGCAAGTACAGAACTGCATTGGTAGATTCAGCAAGCAAATCAACAGGAGAGAAGAGAAAGGGTCTGAAGATCCATTCAGCCACCTTAAAATACAACTTACACTCACAGCTGTGCACAGTGAGACACACTCTGAGGGCAGAGGAACTCGGTGTCGGTCTGTCACACAGCGCTGAACACAGTGGGGCTCACACACATACACACACACTCACACATACACGCAGCTTGACCACCCATCACTGCCCTCTGATTACCACCAGCTTCCACAGCCACCCTCACTCCTTCTCTCCATCCCTCCTACACACTCCAGTGATTCTCCCTTCTTTCTCTGCTCCCCCACATTCATTCACTCCCCCACTCCCTCCATCCATCCATCTATCCCTCCCTCCATCCTCCTCCGCTTGGCTTCCACCTTTTGTCACCGCTGCTTGCCCTCTCATTTCCTTTCACACCACATTCTTCGCTAACGTTCCTCTCTTGCACATTAACATATAAAATGCTTTAACTGCTTTCCAGGCTTAAGTGCTTGGTGACTTAATCAGTCAGACACATAGTCACTTACCTGCTCATTCACTCACTTGATTAGTCAGCCGCTTGCTCACTCACTCATTTACCTGTTTACTTTCTGAGTCTGACTCATTAATTTATTGGCTCACTCACTCTCTCACTGACTTTTATTTGCATCTGCCATGCAAATAAAACCCCTAACTTAACCCCTCCCCTGAACGGTGATCACCCACTCATTGCTTCGCAAAAGAAGGCACAGCTGGCTTGTATATATAGAGTTTGGAGGATGGTGTCATTTTTTTTTAGCCTTTGCAAAATCAAAAACACAAGAGCAGAAGTGTCAGGAATGGATTAAACAGTGTGTTTGTTGTAATGTGAGTTGTAAACGTTAACTAGCTTACTTCCTATAAGAGAAACCTTGCATTATTTCCAAGGAGCATGTTCATTTACAAGTTAGGTGATAATTAAAAAAAGAAAAAAAAAAAGACTGTTGATGACTGGTACATCTACTGTGTTGTATTTCTCTACCGTGTGAAAGCCGTTCCTGGATGCAGTCAGAGTGTTAGGTAACATTAACTGCTCTCTCCTGCTCTTTGTTGGATGTGAGAAAGTTTACAGTTAGAAATTAAAAGGCTGTTTTTGTCCATTTGTCGTAACTGAAAGACTGAAAAAAAAAAATCCTAAGAATTTGATGAATAGTGATAAATCGGCCACTGGGGGGGCTTAGGAAACAGGCAACTTGGCAGCATAAGTTTACTTCATCGAACAACCTGTGACACACACAGTCACAGACAGACACCTATTTCCTGCAGTTATATAACAGTGTGGTTACAATCAGAGTCATGGTTTTGTGAGTAGCAGAGCATGCGTGTATTTGTGTGTTTCCATGTGAGTAGCAAGACAAGCACCATGGTGTGTGTGGCCTAGTGTGTTCATCGATACATAAACAGAGGCACAGTCATGCCGAGATGTGAAAGGTTTTGCATCCCTGGTGTTCTCCTCAGGGTGTGTGTGTGTGTGTGTTTGTGTGGCTTCAAACACACATGAATGTGTGTTTGTGTGTGTATGTGTATTATTTGTGCTATTTCATTTGCACTTTTCTCCTGTGTACACAACCCTTAATTGCCTAGCAGGGTTCTGACCCAAATTAACATTCACTTCTAAAACCTCCCACTAATGCACTGTCACAGCGCATGAACATGCATACCCAATATCAAACTAACATACACAGGTACACTTTCCTCACAAAAACAAAAATGACTGAAACATGAAAAATATGCATACACACATACACACACATCTTCACCATTAGGGCATTCATCTCCCTCGGTGTGTACCTAATCACCAAGCAGTTATATTAGCACCATTTCCACCATTCCTTCTGCTGCACTGCTCTGCCTGTCTGCACGGCCAGCACAGCGTAGCATAAACCCAGCGATATTTAGGCTGCTCTTCAACAATTTGGGATCTCACATTTGTCCTCTGTTTCTCTCTCTCTGTGAACTCCTCACAGAGAGAGAAAGAGAAGCACGAGAAGCAGCACAGTGGCTGAGAGAGGGAGATAGGGAATGAAGAAGAGGCGAGTTGGAGGCTAAGTCACTGACTGACATACTGAGTGAACGAGTGATCAATAAATGAATCCGTTTTTGGGCAAAGAGTGAGGATGTGATTGACAGAGAAAGCTCACTGAGAAAATAAACAAGTAAGCACACCACATCATAGTGAATGTGGGAGAACACAGGCATGCTGTATATCACTGAATAAAAGAATATGTTTTCTGATCTTCAGCAAGTCAAGTTAAATTTATCTCATATATGAGTCTGCTTAAATATTTTAACAGTTGAGGAGAAAATGTAGATGCACTAAAATGACCTTAACCCATCTATCCATTTTTATCTTCCACTTCCATCTTCCATCGTGGTCAGCGTTATGGCTCACACAGGGGCTGGGGCCTATCGCAGCTTGCATTGTGTGAGGGCATAAAAAGTACAAATGGTTAAAATGTGTCTTTAACCAATTTATGGTTATAATTCTCAACATCAGTTTATTCCTGCTCATGTATGACAGACAGGCTTCAGCTTAATCAAACCTGAATTTGAGCATTTATTATGCACAAATTAGTTAGGTGCATAAACATGCTCAATAAATAATAAATAGACTCTTCAGCCCACACAAGAGCGGGGAAACTCCAGGTAAGCTTCAATGATTCTCTCTTTATAGAGTAACTTTATACCAGACTATAAAGCAGTGTTTCATTCCCTTCTCTGGTTGAAAGTTAAAAGCCTGTTTCACCTCCCCCTCACGTTTCCAAAGTTGGAATTGGTGCAGTTCTGTAATTTTTGAAACCGACAGTCCAATTCACGCAGTCTTATTTGCCAAGTATGCAGATATGAGAAAGTATGCAGGATCTTAGGACTTCAACGAGACGAATTTACAAAGTGCACATAACACAAAAGCTCTCACTCTTCATTCTTCACACAACTGCTTCTATCATTGTTTATGTGTGCAACACCATTAATGCCTAATAGGAGAGTTAAAATGTATGTGATGTTATCCCACTTCTATGAGTCACTCTCTATTTTAGGCTTCACTCCCCTTTTGAGTGTAGGCATTAGGAACAGATATAAACACTTTTGCTTTCAGTTGTGTTTGGACGAACTTTTCTAGTTTGTTTGAAGCCTATAAACCAACAGTCCACCCAACAGTTTTCACTTATGTTTCCTGACCTCTTTTAAACCGGTGTTCACACCACAAAGAGGCATTGTCACATCCAGTGTGAAATACGTGAGGCTGGAAGCTTGATGACGTAGAGACATTCACAAGGCTAGTTGGTGAGGTGCTGCTTGAGAGCCAATTTTTTTTCGTTAGCTAGCCCAGCTGGGCTAGTGCTAATGAGTCACAATAATATTCCTATAACTTCTGTTTTCTTTCTACTGCTGTTTACTGGCATTTTGTTCACCACTGCACAACATATTTTTATGAAAACCATATGAAAAGTTATTTAGGAGGGAAAATTTTCTGAGCTAACTTTGACAGTACAGTCAGTTACCAAACTCGTTAGCTTATTAGCTTAGCTGGATCACTAATATGACAAAAGTTCATGCTGTGTATTCAGAAGATGTATTTGTCTTATAACTGTCTGCAAACCTGCCCTTTTGTGGATCGTTTTTTTGCTACCACAGAAGAGGTTAAGGTGAAGTGGAACAAATTTGCCTCCTCAAGTGCATCTTCTGGTTGCCATGATTGGCCTTGAGGATTGTGTAGACATAAATAAAAACTGTGCCAGTGTCTCCCTCACTCTCCAGTTGCTTTTTTTTGCCCCTTAAGGCAAAAATGTCCACTGTTATCATTGTTATCATTGTATACATAGACATCACGTAATCCTTAAAACTAAAAACTGACAAGAGGTCTAGCCAGAGGAACTGAAAACACTTGTGTGGGTGAGCAGGGCCTTTAAGGCATCTAATTTGGTTCATATTGAACAAGAATGTACAGCTATTATTTTATAGGATTAGTAGCTAAAATAATGGACTGATTCTTGGGGTGGTTGGGAGACAATGCAGTGCTGTAAATTTGGTGTAATATGATCTGTTTTCTTCAACCTTGTGAAAAACCATGGTGCTGAATAAATTTGGACGTCTGGATCTGTTACGAACAGGAAATATTTGCAAGAGAACAAGCAAACAGAGCACTGCTGCTCTCAGCGACTAATGACACACATACTATTTTCTGCATCAACCCAAGAGATAAAGCACCACTATCCTCTAATACTTACTTAGGTAATATAAAGTGAATCTGATGACACTGTCAACATGAAGTATGGAATTGCAGCTGAGGTTTGGGATGACCTTACATTTCTTTTACCTCATCGTTAAACATTAAGGACAAGGGGCCTTGTGATTTTTACCTGTGAGATTTCAGTCCAGGGATCATCAATTCTGTTTATTGAGCAGTAAACTTTTTTTGCAGTCCACAAATTGATGTCTCCAGTGCAGTTAATGAAGATGTTCACTGGATCCAACTCTTGAGGTGAAAAGGCAAAATAAACTATCACACCTCATTGCTTTTGTGCAGTGAATCAGTGGATGGTATGGATGATATGGTATCTGCTCATCCAGTCTCTCTGCTCTTTGAAAAATAAAGGAGAATTTTGTCTTTATTATTTATTTTAAATATGACAAATGATGTGCTGTTGTTCTGTTGTACTGCTGGATTCTCACATATGGCCACTTTCTGCCTATTGCTTAGTCTTTTGCAAGCACATTCTCTATGTTATCCGTGCTCTAAATGTAAAGTGTTAAGTGTTAACGATAGTCCTTACGTACGGTGTCTCTCAACATTCTTTGTTTTCCGCTTTGTTTTATCGCTGAAGACGGTTTCAAGCACAGGTGCTGAACTCTATAACTAAAGGTGTATGAGGTAACTCCAATCTCATATCATCAAGACAATAGTAAAGTAATCCCAGTTTGAATCTTTGGGTGTTGTCATGGCAGCTGAAAATCAGTATGGAGAAACTATTCTCGCTGACAACAGGGCAGAAATTGTTGATGGATCTGTGTGGGTGTGACATTTACACAACTAGGATGTAAGCAATGTCAACAAACAACACACTAAAAGAATGTTGGATCCTGCCTCACACTCTGAGAGGTGAGAGAAAGTGGCAGATACAAGGAATATGGGTGGGGGTGTATGAAAAGAATACAAAGACTGACAGGGTGTGGGGGACAGCGTAAAAGAGACTGGGACAGCAAGACAAGAAAAGTGATGACAGCTGGTATTCAGACTGGTGTGTCAAACCTGACAACCTGAAGTCTGTATGTGTGTGTGGGTGTGTGTGTATTTGTGTGTGTGTTGCTGTGTATGTTTCTGTATAAGCATATGTTTGTGTGTGTGTGACTGAGCAAAATAATGAAATAATGAAAGAGCTATAGTTTGTATTATTACATAATACAATCCTGCATTAAATACAATCAACAGGGATCTCAGGCTGTACACCAGCTCATAGAGGGTCAGGAGCGCAGACATGTTTTTTTTGCCAGATCTGGCAAAGTCATAAAATATTAAGTTAGTCAGGTAACAAAATCAGACATTGTAGATTTTGTTTGTGGTGCTCCCTGCTTGTGCAGGTCTCAGTGCTATATGAAGGCAGCTGGACTTGCTTGAGGTTCTTGAAGAAGTTTCACCTCTCATCCAAAAGGCTTCTTCAGTTCAGTTCCTCTTTAGCCCAAAATTGTTTATTCAAGATCACTCGTCATTTGCAGAATTCTTAACAGCAGAGTCTTCAGCCTTTCACTCAAGCTGAGCAGTACAGAGGCCAGTTTAACGAGAACATAGAGGGTTACTGACAGTTACAGCTGGTTATAGCTCACAACACTGAAAATAGAAGCAGGGACCAAGAACAGAGAAGAAAACTAGCTCCAGAACTAAACCTTGTGGCACACCATATTTAATCAGTCAGTGTGATAAAGCATAATAACCCCAGGCATAATGGGGGCCAAAAAATACATCCACTAAATACTAATCAAAAGCCTGCCGTGGCGCAGCAAATTAAGAGTGCAGCTTTGGACTGCCTCTGCGACCATGGCTGTGGTGCCACTGAGCAATGTACCGATCCACCCCAGCTCCCCGGGCACCTTACTAGGCAGCCCCCTGCCCCAGCGTCTCTACTGCATGTGTATGCTTGTGAGTGTGTTTCGTTCACTTGCTGTGGGTAAAATGCAGAGAATAAATTTCCTTGGTTTGGGACAATAAAGGATTAAAAAAAAAAAAAAAAAGCCAACTCAATGGATTAGAGTGTCAAGAAGGATGCCATGGTCTGTAGTTTGAATGCAGCTTTCAGGTCAAGTAGCACTAATGCAGTGCACTCACCAGCACTGGCATTCATCAAGAGGTCATGAGTGACCCTGAGAAGTATTGGTGCCGCTGATGAAAGCCAGGCTGTGGCTGTTTCGCCTGGTTATAAAAGCTGTCGATTGTCTGCAGCAACAACTGAAATCTCAGCCTGGGCACAGTAAAGAAAGTCATTTGTGCAGGGATCCTCTCAGAACATTAGCAAGAAAGTCTGAGATGTCCTGACACAGGCTGTTCTCTTTCAAATGTGTTGTTATAGGCAATTATTTTACATTAGAGGAACAAGACGACAAGAAAGCCTATGAGGTTTGGCAGAGGATTAGTGAAAAATAGGCTGGTAGAGAGAGATGTAAGCTGATAAGCTGATTTCTTTTAGAACCTTACATCTAATATACACTATACTCTCATGAAAACAAGAGCATTACACAAGGAAACCTTCTCAATTATTCTTTTTAAGCAACTTTTACTTTTGCGCAATCTTACCAACATCAACCTTAATCTTGAATTCTCTCAGCCCATGGATATCATAAACAACTGTACGTTGTCCTTAAAATAAATACGACCTCTCTAAAACTTATTTTGTTCTTACGATCAACGTCTGATTCATTTTTTAGTTGTTGGTTGCCGTTTGTTGTAGCATTTATCTCTGTAAATTGCTTTAGATTGAAATGTACAAGACTTGTATGGGTGGAAAAACCAGGCTCCATCTGAACTGAGATTTGAGATCTTTTAAGATCTCAGCACAGGAATCCAACAGAAGGAAAGACTCAGGAGGGAAGAAGAAGTAAAACATTGCAGAATACACAGCCACTGTTTATGGTGTGAGTGCCCTCTGCACAGAGCTGCTGCCAAGTTGACAATGTTCAGGTTAAAACCTCTTTCAGAAATTTCTAGTGTTTTGATTATTTGTCATCCCTGTGGTTCAGTCATATCTTTTTTTTATTGACAGAATTCGAAACTTTCTTGATAACATTTGCCATCTGTATTATATTGTAATGCTAGGAGCCATTAAAAATTAATATGACCAGAATTGTACAAGCTAGATGACAGCAACACTGCTGTCAGAGCACAGACCCCGCATAAAACTGCAAATGGGGTGGCCAAGAGTTGACAAGAAACAGCAGTTTTAAAGGAAAACATCATAAATGTGAGTTGGGGTAAACAGAACTCTATGCAAAATTTCAGAATTAAACCCCTTTCAAAATTTGATCACATATTTTTAATTGATAAAACAATTACATTTTTCTTTGCGTTTTGTTTGATTCAGAGGTCAGGCTCATTACAATTAGCTCGCTGCTCTTAGCTTTGGTAAATGAACAGCTTATAACTGTGATAACATTTTTCTAGTCTAGAGACAGTTAGGGGTTCAAAGCGTGTGAAAAAAGTAGTGGCTTATAGTCCGGAAATTACGGTACTCTATATATTAACCATTAGGTCATAGCATTAAAACTGGTAACTGGTTTTAATGTTGTGACTGATCGGTGTGTATGTAGTGCTACAGTACAGAGCAGGTTTGCAAGTTTGGTTAAAAAAACATTAGGGGGGCATCAAATATTTGCATGGCCAGAAATGTACGAACAGATCAGAGCAATATGGAGGTCAGAGCAGAAATATACTGGGGT
Source organism: Toxotes jaculatrix (assembly GCF_017976425.1). Taxonomy (NCBI): domain Eukaryota; kingdom Metazoa; phylum Chordata; class Actinopteri; family Toxotidae; genus Toxotes; species Toxotes jaculatrix. The sequence continues at coordinate 23,019,907 of NC_054397.1, read as the reverse complement.
AGCTACTTCTGGGATGGACAAGAGAAGAGCAGAACATAGTAGTTTCAAAAGTGTAAGACATAAAGGTGAGATAAGGTAAGAAAAACTCAAAGCAAAGTGAAGTTAAAAGAGAAGTCAAGGTAAAAGAAAAAACAAAGAAACCTCAAAAGATACTGTAGTTGGCTCAAAGAGTGGTGTTACAGGAGGGAATAAGAAAATGAAACGTAGGCTATTGCACTAGCCACTTAGCAATGCGTTACAGACACAAGATTAGAGAGGAGCAAGGAGTTGAAATGTCAGTTTTGGGAAGAACGTGCTCGGATTGAGATTCAGCGCCATCCTTTTAATCACTGAGTCACGCAATGCTGCGCGGAACACTGCCAAGGTGTGTACGTACGAGTGCGAGTGTGTACTTGTGTGTATATCATGAAAAGAGAGAGGTACCTTTAATGGAACCCCACATCCATCTCATCGTCGCTCCAAATTTAAATGAGACATTTTCCCTTCTTGCCTTTTAGCGATGAAGCATATTAATAAGCTGGGAAAAGATGCTGAAAGGTTAGACAACTTTTTTCATACCAGGGAGAAATTGTGTGTATTGTCTGAAGTGCTGTGAGGCTTTAGGAAGTGTGTGTGTGTGGAGGTGAGGCAGGAGGGCATCAGAGATTACTCAGAGTTGTGTGGATCAAGGAGAGAAGGGTTGATCAAACACTAGTTAGAGGTTCATTTCAGTGGTGACAGTTTCAGCAGACTGCTTCTCTTCTAAGTATTTTTACGTGCTTGAGGACAGTAAAAGATGTCCAACCTAGTCACTTCCTTCCTTTCTCCTCCATCTCCTCTCGTCTGTCTCTCCCACTCCTACCTCCTCTCTTTTCATTACTTTCCTTCTTTTCCCTCTTTCTCGCTTTGTCTCTGTCCCTCTGCTTCCCTCAGTCCTTATCAGAAGGTGACAGAATGGTTTCGCAGCACAGCTCAGAGTCACTCTGTAAAAGGCCATGAGCGACTCATTCCCTTTTTAGAGAGCGCTTGTCATTCCTTAATCTCTTTTAATTCTCTCATTCCCTCATTTGCAGGTGGAAGCAGTGGCGTTGGAAGGCGGCAGCATTCTCTGATGTTGTTGACACTTTTACAACGGATCTTGTTATCACCTCGCCTCAGTGTAAGGGTGCCTTCGGCAGTTTCTCACAAGCGTGATTAAAGCTTCATTGTGAAGTGTACTGCTCTTTGGTGATTTTTATAATGATGAAGAGATGGACTCAAGAATGTGCCAATGCGTGTTTGCACATCCATATGTATTTGTGTGTGCCGGTCTGCTTATCGTGCATATACGTGTGTGCATGTGTGTTTAAATATGTCAGAGAGCTAGATGGTCAATCAGGAAGAAATCATATGAAGGAGCTTTACTCCAATCAGGCTATAAGGACCAATACCGATCAGTTATCAGGCCACTGGAACAAACCGTAACACAAAACAGACATATTACAGTATTACCCCATGTAACCGTGGTGACGAATGCCTTAGCAAACAGTTGCCTATGTACATCTAGGAGACAGAGAGCGAATTAGCATTTATTTGGAGTTGTGTTTCTGAATGCAATTCAAATATTCGCTCTCCTTTTAGCTCTTTTCTTTGTCTCCACAAGCTCCTAAGAGAAATATCAGGCTCTTTAAGAGCTTGATGTTACGCTGAGTTCCCCAGGTAGTTGCTAACTTTGGTTTGCTGTTTGGTGCTGGGCAGGTGGTGTACACTGGGTGTACCAGAGCTTTTTGCTGAGAACAGCTGTCTGATGTGGCTGGAAACAAGGTTTGATGGCCGTGAAACAATGAGCCGAAAGGCACCAAAATGCTCCATGAACCTGAGAGGAACTATAAGGTCTTGGTTCATCACTGCAAACAGTACTTTTCATATTACACATAGTAATTTAAGCCATTGTTAATATAAACATTTGATTGGTGCAGCTTTAAGAAACACTGCAAAAGTCTCTACTTTTCTCAAGTTGTTTAAATATTGCATATTATTGTCCAAGTGGGTGTCACTGCTTCAGAATACTTGATATTTTTCTATACAGCCACTTTCATTTGATCTTTTTCCACTGCATTCATTAGCCATGTCTTCACCTCTAAAATTTTGGACAGGTCTCCTCCCCTGCATGATTCTGAATAATCACAAAGCAGCTGAAATGAACAAATAACAAAACATTTTTAGATCTCGTTCAGATACTGTGTACACGTGCCAATCAGGAGATGAAATCATGGGTGCTGTTGTCATTAATCTATGGCATTCAATCCTCAGCCCCAGACTTGTTCTATTGCCAGCCCTACCATGGTCTGTTGGTTTTTCTGTCACAAGACTGAATAGAAATGTGTAGGAAGAAGAGGCTGTATAGTGGTTTACACTGTGAAAATAAAAAGTCTGATGCTTCACTTGAAAAATACTGCACATACTATTAAAAAGAAAATAATAATAATAATAATAATAATAATAATAATAATAATAATAATAATAATAAATAAATAAAAAATAAAATAAAAGACATTTAGAAACACCTTCTTAATTCTATTAGTAGCAGGCCCCAAGCTCTTGGTTATTATTAGCCTTTCCCAAAATTCTACTTGCCTGACTCCATGTCAAATCCCACAAGGCATAACTCCATTGTCACTGAGTGGAATATAAATTAATCGTCAACACCCCTCAGTTCATCATCATTTTGTTTTATGCTCACCACAAACCACTGCTGATGTCGTCAAATTAGACAATTCTCACAACTTTTTTTTTTCATCTTTCAGGCAATAATTTGGAACATAATTAGTCCACATGCTAAGCTCACCGATGTTACCATGTTAGTTTAAATAAACAAATGCTCCTCCAATTAGCATCTTTTTTTAGTCATCGCTCATAAGCTGGAAGAGCACGAGCTCACACCATGTCATCACGTTGCCAAGCGTGCTTAACTTACATGCGTCTCACACGAGTATCTCACACATGCGGGTTTATGTGTCCAACACTCACGGACATTTCAAGGTTTTTTTTTTGTGCCTCTGCCAGCTGAAAGGACGTGAAAGCAAAAGCAATAGGAACCACTGTAATTATGCATCTTCCAAATGGAGAGCAACATGGTATTAGCGAACAAGCAACAAGCTGTGAAGAAATTGGGAAGTAGAGGGGAAAGGAGAAAGCCAATAGAGAGAGAAAAAGGAATCAGAGCACACTGCTAAGTGAAACTCCCATGCAAGAGACTTCTGTGAAGTCTGTGAAAGATGCGCCTCCGCTTCCACGCTTCTCCATTTATTTAAAAACTGACACATTTGAGAGAGATTTTTAAATCATTTATTCCGCATGGCATTATGAATAATTTTCTCTTTCTACATGATTTGACAGAATATTGAATCTAAACACAGTTCTGTGCATGCCGTTGAAGAGACTTTAACGCCAATCATCACTGATATTGATTTTCTCAGTTTGAAAAAGCTTTTTTTCAAATCACAGGCGGTTTTTATATAGGGCCTAAGCCCATCCCTTTATTCAGTAGAGACATAACTGTCCAATCTGTTCTCGAGGTTTTTAGATCTAGCTTTGACACACACACACACACACACGGGGACCTGTCTTTGACATAATGCATTCCCTAGCCCCTTACCATAACCATAACAACTAAATGCCTAACCCCAACCCTTACACTAACCCTAACCTAAACCTGAGCCTTAAAACCAAGTCTTAACCCTCAAGCAGCCATTTAATTTTGTGGGATAAAGCACTTTGGTCCCCAAAAAGCTGTCAGACCACAAGTATATCAGTCTCCTGGCATTCAGACCCCACAAATACAATAAAACAAGCCCACACACACATAGTAGACAGCTCGTTGACAGAGATAGCACTGACATGGGGTTTGGGTAGAATTTGGTGGGGCGTTGTGATAAAGCTTTGATGTGATCCTCGGGGGAGAATATGACCGAGATTCAGCCAATGACAACAAAGAGTGTGAGAGAGAGAAGAAGTGAAAGCAGAAAGAGGGAGGTTAAATGTATGTTGAGACCGATGATGTCAACTTGTAAGTCTTGTGCTAGAAAGACAGAAAAAGAGATGCGACCGTACATGTGGAGAGACTGACCCAGAGTGAGAAGGAAACTGTCAGGGAGCTGAACTGTATGTGTTGAGAATGAAAGAGAAACTGACAAAGAGAGACTTATCTCAGTGAGGAGCATTTAATCACAGTCCCAGCAGTTAACCAATAACATCATCATCCCTTTTCTCGCCCTCTGTCTCATTCCCTTCATCCAGCTCTGCAGTTTTCCCTGGACACAGGCCGTTGATTCCAGGCAGCTTCCTCTCCCTCACAGCTTCCCCCCTTAATGGAAAACTAAAGGTGTTCCGGCTCATTCGATGTTCATCTGAGTCTAAAGCAATAACTCTCCAAACAGAGCTTGTTATTCCATTATCATCGGTGTGTGTGTGTCTGTGTTTGTGTGCGTGATTCCCTAAGAAATCCCAGCAGAGCTTTGCATTTGAGAACAGAGCCATCAGGTGTCACAGTGTGAGGTTTTTTTTTACCGTCTCAGTCACAAAGGATGAGTCAGTCACAGCAGGAGAGCTGATTGGAAAGACACGTGTCAGACATCAGCTCTCCTGACCGAGTCAGTCTCTCGTACAAAGCCCCTTAGGCAACCCCCTAAGTGCACTGAAATAAACTTGAAAGATTACCTTCCACTTTAGAGGAATCCTCAGAATCACATTGGAAGAATTGGTTAAAAACACTTCACTTATATACATATGGACAGAATGAACATTTAAAATAGAGACGTAAGTGACGCTTGGGATATTTTGTCTCGTATTCACCAGTTTGAGAGTTCGTTCCTCTTGCTCCCGATGCGGTTTCTTCAGAAAAGCGCGTCATTATTTTGCTACAAGACAGAATAAGGCAGATGTGAGAAAACAGCACTTGATTCTTGCAAATTCTTACAGGAGGTTCATTTACATTTGGGAAAAAAGTTTTAAAAAAAAATCTCACCACAGTATCAGATTTGTTTACACTTTAAGACTGAATAATACAATAAATGGTTTGTTGAGGTGGCAGGAATTTGCAGTGTTCCTGCAAAGAGCGACACAAATTGGTAAACAGTCAAACATGAAGCTTAATTGGAAGGAGATAATGAGAGTAAAGGTATCTCACTGGGGGTTGATTGAAGTTCACAAACATCTACAGGGCTTATTTTTTATTTATTTGTTTGTTTTAAATAAAGGCAAATAGAGAGAAGCAAATGAAACAGGTTAAGCCAAACATGATATGGTATGAGAGCAGTGTTGTGTTTCTCTTGTTGATCATCTGAGAATCCAAACAAGTGTTAGTGGAGATAAACTACAACATTTCTGTGAGGACTATACTTTTATATTATTCTATGCAATACAGTCCAAACTGTGTTATTTTCCATAAACCTGTTTGTGTATTGCTTACTTAACCTGTACATTGTGCATTCAGTTAAAAATTAAACAATACTCCTGGTGTGCTTCCACAGCAGCACAGCTGGAAACTGTTGTCTCAGCAGCTTCTGTAGCTAGTTATCTGTACCAGACAAGCTGTGCTCTACTAGTTTGGGTACAAAGGGTTTAGATTTAGCTGGGCATCAGCACTCTCTCATTTTACCTTCTTCAGATCTGAGCCTGTCCATTTACTGGCTCATTCTCACATTTCAGGAGGGAGATGACAGTTCTCACTTGTGGCAGTCCTCTTAATGTATTCTGTGGTTATGATGTTAGTAACAAAGAGACCATAAATAATATGATTAATGACTGCATTGGGAACTTCAGAGCGATAGACCGACTGCTGCAGATACAAACACACAAGCGCTTCTACTACTACTTTTAAAATCCAAAATTCTAAAATAGAAACAAAACTAAATTATCATCAGTTGTGACCCTCCCAGACAATAGATGCAATTATACACAAACACAATTCACAGCAAAACAACACAATGGAGACGGAGGAAAAAGATGTCCTGTATTATACTGTGTATAGATATTTATTTGCATATACACATGTGCACTCCCATATACACGCAAACATAATACAATGTTAATGCACACCTCATATCTGTGCATGCTTGTGCATATATACACTTATACACATATCCATGCAGTTAAAACGTATCCCTTTTTTGGCAAATCAGAAATTAGAGTACATGCAGTTGGATTATAAGTTGTATTTCAATTGTTTTATATGTCCTTCACATTTAAGGTTTATTGTGCAATTTCGTATTAAGAAAATGGGTCACTTTCAGATTGGTACTTGATGTTGATGTTGATTCACAGCTCTATACACAATATAAGAATTGGGAATGACTACAGGGAGCAATAGGATTAAGGACCCGTCACTATAGCACGGCCACTCCAAAGAGCACGAGCGTTTCTGCTCTGCTGAAGTTAAGTTCAGTTCAATTCTTTATTGTCCCACATGAGACATTTGGCATTTGTTGTGGCATGGCAGAAACAGACATCAAAACTGGACAGAATTTAAAACAAGTATTAAACACATACATTATCCTTTTCAACCAATGGTACTACATTTGCATTTGTTTTGTCTCACAGCATGTATCTTACCATAAATAATAAATAATAATTAAGCATTTTGCATTGTTCCCTCACAGCTACATTACTGTACATCTATATGTGTCCCCTAATCATGAAAACAGTCACAACGAAATGCAAGTCCTAATTACTAAATTATTTCCATTTCATTCCCAAACTTGCTGTTTTGTTGCTCTAATATGTGCCATAATTACTGTATAAGTGCATTATAACTGCTATCATCACACTGTAATTTGACTGTGATCTTAAAACATTCAAAACCAGGACCTTGAAATAATCCTAATAACCAGCCCTCAAAACACAATATTTCTTGTAGTTTTTCCTCTTTTTTCTGTTCACAAACACAGCTTTAGTACACAGAGCAAGATTTTTAGGATGGTTGGTGGATTTGAGGTCAAAGTATGAGCCTGAGGTGAATTTGACTCTGTAAAAGGTTCTTTTGTTCACAATAGTCCACGGTGTAAATGCTGAAATAAAGTCTTGATTTCTCCAATTCAGCATTAATATGAGTCCAGAGTGTTTGGGGTGAAACAATCCATTTGCCAGCCAGCCAAAACACATTGAATTATCTCCTCTTACAAGGGGGGAGGGGGTTATATAATATTCCCACTGCTTGGTACAGTTGAATTTATGGACTAAGAGAAACTGTGTTCCTCTGTGTTGCATTCCTCTTTTCTTATGTCCTCTTCCACATGCAGAGTCTGTTCATCTGGAGGAAGATGAAAGGATGACTTTTGCTCATTGATATAAATAAATGGAGAGAGAGAGAAGGATGAGGCGAGGCCGTGTAGGAGGGGAGATATCCTTGGGGCAAAAGAAGGAGTAGGAGAGAGGGATGAGCCGACCACAGGGAGGAGAGGAGGTGGAGGGTGAGGGCAAGAGGGAGGTGGAATGAAGAGAGGAGATGTGCATGGAGAGGAGAGAGAAGGAACAAAGGGAGAGAGAGAGAGGAGCAGGTTAGATGTGGTGCTCAATGTTCAGCAACATTATTATCTCAACAAGGGTAGTGTGAGTGATGAGATTGGGGGGGTGACGTCTTAGACACCCACTGATGTATAACGATGTATGAAGGGATATATGATGGCTTAGTGGAAGGGATGGATAGATGAACAGATGGGTGAAAAGACAAAGTATGATGAATGGTAAGTTCTGTGTTCAGGGGTGTGATGCGCCCCCCCCCCCCCCCCCCCCCCCCCCAAAAAGTGTGTTTGCTTCAGAATTTTTCTACTGGAAAACACATAAGGTTTATATGGAAAACACAATGACAGCATGACTAATTATCCATCTCATGAACATTAGGGCTTGTTTATTATAATGGCTGCAGCTCCAAAACATGGCTGATATACCTAAGGATGGGCACAATACTCTCTCAAGGCCATAAATGGAATATTTTCTCAAAAAACAAAGGCATTAATCATCCTAGTCATCAGGCAGCTGAAGAAGGTTGTGAGACTGAAACAAAATGCCTCAGTTTCTTTGAAAATTTTTGAATGGCCCTGAGAAAGTGTTTTGAGAGCCTTCCTTTCAAAACACAACAAGGCACGTGGCAGCATTTAATTATAACCTTCTGGATACTTTTAACTGAAAGAATCCTATCTCTGCTTTTTCTATGGAGGCATTCAAACATTTAAAGATATGTTGTGATGTTTTAGCAAAGTTGGTAAAATGTATAGACTGATAATTAGTCTGAATTGTCATTTTGTTTCATTTCACAGTTCCACCAACATCATATTCAGGTGTGGTATCGGTTGCAAGGAGCAGTTAATCTATATTTTACATACTTTGTTCTACATTTTTTCAAGGCATTAAAATATGCAGATTTAGGGGTTATTGTATCTGTAAGTAGATTTACAACAACCTGAACAGTTGTGACTATTTCACTGATGTTTGATTTTTTTTTTTTTTTACTTTGAAGCTCAGTTGTTAGCTAGCTCTGCCATTTCATACACTGTGCCATAGTTACCTTAAAGCTATAAGTGTCACAGCAAGTGATGTTACTTTTCTGAGATATGTTACTTGCAGTTTCCATAACGGTATATTAAAATTCCCTTTGTCTCCCACGTGCCTCTTAACGTTATTTTAAAGATTTCATCGTTAGCCAACTTGACTGAGCAGGAAACAACAAACATGTCTCCTAGAGAGGCACGTGTGTTTTTTGTTATTTTATTGTTGTGATAAACCACTGAATCTTAATGTGGTTCAAGTAAAGGAGAGTCATTAAGTCAGAAAACTGATGCAATAATATCAGCTACACATCTATCTAAAGGTTGCCAACATTTGCCACCATAACATGCCAGTCATACCAGACCAAGTAAAACTGTAACCTACCTGCAAAATACCTGAGTACTGGATTGAGGATAGGTGCATGTTTTTTTGCTTATGAATGTAACCTTTCATTTGTAGGAGCAATTTGTCATTTGTTAGATCTAAAGGTTTCGTAGTCTTACTTTGAAATAGGCTTATCTTGTGGTGGATGTAAACTTTGAGGATAAATGTAAAGTCATGCAGATGAACAGACTCTCATCAAGATGAAGGAAAGGGCATGTAAGGCCATTGAAACTATGGCGTAATTAATAGCCGGCAAGTTGCTTGCCCAGCCTAACTGTTGGGAGGGGCCTACCTATCACGCTAATTTGATAGACAGGCTTTGGATGGAATTTGGTCCACTGAGAGTCAGCCGTTCACCAGTCCAGTCAGTCACCTTCATAGAGTCTGACACCAGACTGCTTTCCTCTAATTCAAACTTCACATCCAATCACTTTTCATTTTCTCATAATTCCTGTTAGATCCCGCCTCCATCCCTGTACTCCTATTAGGTGATTGTGTATTAATTTGGAGCAGCGAATGAGCTATTAGCTGTTGCTGACACGTTACCCATGTGCTGGAAAGGAGCAGAGCAGCTGTGACAGTTTATCCTCATTCACTCAGTCACATGCACACACACTTGCTAACAAAATTTAACGTACCTACTTTTGGAAATGAGATTAGCAAAGCTCCCTAAGTCTGACTCGACACAGACAGAAACACTGAAAGAAACAACATAGATTAGGTGAGCGAAACCGGCTTCTCCAACACGTGCCAACACTCTGATCACATATTCACAAGGTGGCTCAGACTGAGAGGAAAAGGACAGGAGGAAAGTGCAGACAGAAAATGTTTTTTTTTTTTTCTGATAGGAGACAGAACTTTAGTTAATTGCAGTTGCTGGAGATGTCAAAGCATTATCAGTGTCTGCTTGGCATCGGAGTTGACTGGCAGCTAGATAGAAGCCTTATCAGCAAGATAAAAAGTGAGAAGGGGGTGCAGAAAAAGGAAGAAGTGAGAGAGAGCTCAAGTGATGAAAGTCAAGAAAAAGGGAGGGAGAAGAAAAGGGGGGAAAGAGATGGGGCAAGAAAAAAGAGGAGAAAATGAAAGATATTCTAATTTTTTCTTATCTGTAAAAATGGAGAGGTTTTATCTCCTTCGGTCATCATTATGCAGCTTATGATCACGAGAGCAGTTTGAGGGCTGCTGGCCAGCAAACACTGGCAATAATAATAATACTAATAATAATACTACTACTACAACTAATAATAATAATAATGAAATGGAAATAAAACTTCTCTATCTGCCTCTTTTCTATTAGTTTAGTTCCTCCTTGCAAATCTCCCGTATCCTGCACATCCCCAGTGGAGTCCCAGTTTTGACTGAGCATTTATATCTAATTTTTCTCTCTTCTCTACTCTTCCTCTCTAAGCTTGTCCTCTATTTCTCTCTCCGGTGCTACTTCTTTGTCTTAGACAAGTTTTTGTTGCTTTTTTCCCTTTCTGTGCTGTTTATCCTTTTTCCTCCTTCCCCTTTCAACTCTCTCTTTATATCATTCTGTACCACCTCTTTGTATATCCTCTCTCCCTTTGCTGCACTATGTTTGTACTACCACAATCAAATTCTGATCACATCATTATATCAAAGATGCCAACTCTCCAGGAGGCACTACTTTCATGTGATGAAACTTGCTTATAATCCTTTCAAAGCCGTAAAGCCAAGGCTGAATATTAACACCCCACATTATTGAACTTACACTTACACAACGCTTCTTTGTCAGTTTTCTGCCTTAAAAGTACTTAGTGTTCTTAGTGTACCAACTACAAGCTGCACACTAAATTTGACATTTCCCCATGAGGTCAACAGTGGAATTTGTCAGAGTGAAAAGGACACGGTGTCAACACGATAATGTTTAGAGCTCAGTACATTTAATACATTGCACTGTACACTATTGACTTAGTAGTTGTCAAGTTTGCAGTTCTAGGCAATGTTCAAAGTTCTGGAGCTGTCAGCGAGGTGGGAAGTGTTCGAGTTTCATGAAGTCGTTCACAGTGACTCTGTCCGTGACACTGGAGAAAGTCTGTTGCGAGGAGGTCTTTTATGTTTCACTGTCCCTGTTTCCCTTTTATCTGGGAAATACGAGGCTGAACAGTATTCCTTGTCCAGATTGTGGATGTGGGCTTGTTGGAAGAGCAGGGTCTGTTGTGTCAGTTGTGCTGTCTTAAGTCCGCCCAGGAGACTACAAAGCTCTCAATTTGTCCAGCATGCCACCAGCATACAAAGTACTGTGTATTTAATAAGAAGTGGGGGAGCACTTACCTTGTACATCACCCATATGAATGCACAATAAACCTTCTGGTATACATCACATCTGGGGCTATTACTACTGTCACTTTATGCCCCAGATTCAGTAGGATGCATTCAATAGGTTCTCACCACAGGGTTCGACATCTGGCTTCTGCATTCATGCACTTCATTACTCCTATAGCTGGCAAGCTAACAGCTAACATGCTAGCCAGGTGGGACCATAGTAGCACTAGTCAGTCACTGTAGCTCTCTGAGCTTCTGTTTTCTCCGTACTGGGCCATTCACTTTCTCCTAGCATTTGTTTTCAGGATTGGACTCGATATCATTCAATTAAGAGTTTTATTCAAGAGGGAAAAAAAGTTTGCCTATTGCCTGCTTACCATCAGTTTGCAAGCTCATTAGCTTGGTTGCTAAAGGGACAATCAAAGTTCACACACTTTATTCAAAAGATCCTGTCTCACAATTATCTGCAAACCACTCTGTTTTCCGTTTATACTCCCACACAGAAGAGTCACAATGGCAATCTCAAAGATTTTCAATAAGTACAGGTGTTGCCAAATCAACAAGGACTGAAATCGTCGAGATTGCCACTTTAAATAAAAGTGCATGGTACAGTACAGGAAACAAGCAAGGACAGCTTCCTCCACTTTTTTTCCATCTTACTGGCTCTCCTTTTTATCAAAGATCAATGCTGTCAAGATGGTTATACCTTTGGACAGAGCCAGGCCAGCTCTTTCTCTCTGTTTACAGTCTTTGTGCTAAGCTAAGCAAAGCTAACCAGCTGAGGTCATTTCCCCCAAACCGTAATTGTATTGTTTTTTAGTGTACATTGCACCTACTTGATGGAAACAGCAAAATAAATTTGAAGGGGGGGTTGACAGGGACCTAACAGCTAATATTTGACTGATTAAAATCTTGATCTGGCCAGGTCTCCGAGGCAAACTGTACTGCTGTACATATACTTCCTGCAGCCAAAGAGTCATACATTTTTGAACCTTTCACTTTTACTACACGTTGTACCCAGCCATGCCCATTTCAGTTTGTTTTGGACTTTCATTGCTTCCCACATCTGTTAAAATTATCTTGCAAAATAAATTCTCTGTCTTTTAGCCTTATAGGATATGTATGTTCTGGCCTGATGCTGCAGCACTACATAGCCCACTAGCATGTCAAAATTCAGCAGCATATACAGTATGATAGATTAGTATCTTACCCTTGTATGTTGTTTTGGAAAAGAACTGTTTCCGTTCACTACTACTGCCTGTTTATGGGCATGAGAGTAACATATGGTAATTCTAAAACTTAATGGTATTTTCCTGTAATTTGGGGCAATTAGGGCATCTTGCTGAAAATGCCATTTCAAAATGCACTCATTGCTTTGATTTATCTGCTTAATGACAGTGGCATAATTAATTGGAGTCACTCGAGATGAATGACTCTGCACTGATCATCCAGTGGCTTTCAACCACTGAGCTGGTTACTCAGACCTAAGCCACTTACCTGTTTCTCAGGCTGCAGCTTATTAAACCAATAACAGTTTAATTATTATTTAACATTAGCGGAGTTTATTTGTGGCAGAATTGGTAGCAGCAGTAGTAGTGACTGTAGTAAAAGTACTGCAGAATACATTTTGACATAATACTGTAGGAAAAGCACAGGTGTGAATATTAAAATGAATGATGGCTGAATTCTATTTAGCTGCTTCAGTTTCAAGGTCCTGGTGCTTTGCATGATGGGCTCACTGTCATGAAGCCATTGTTAAAGTTCTTAGTAACACCTATGAACAAATAGTCAATACGTGTGCTGTGAAAGAGGCCTATGGTGGACTTATGAGTCTTATAAGGAGGCCATATAAAATGTTTGTTTGTTTTGTTTGGTTTAGTTTTCTCCAATTTTGAGTATGCAAGCGTTGACCCAAAATGAAACATTTCCATAAAAAGTGTAATGGCACGTTTATATTTTTAGAATAAGCTGTTCTCTGTTAGAAAGTGTGCATCTGACTTAGGAAGCCTCTGGAGCTCAGTTAAATAATTTGGGAGCTGGGACCAAATTTTCACAATTCTACGCTACATCTTTGCATGACACTAACAGGACCCAAAAACATATTTTTTCTTTCTTCTGCAAGAAATGTAACTTTGCGTGATCGTACTGTTTTCTGCCAAAGTAAGAACAGTTTGGGATATTTCATTGGATAGGCTTCTGTATTTCTTTTCTTTTTTTTTTCCTTTGTACACTTTGTACATTTGAATCAGAATCTGATAACAGTTGGTGGGCTGTTTAGTCACTGTGAATCAAGTCTGATGACACCCACACAATCCTGATAAAGCAGGTACACTGAGTTTCTATGTATTAAACTCTCACAAACAATGCCTGAAGATTATTATTATTTAATTTTTAATTTTTTAACTTTGATTATTGCACATTTAGTCATGAAAATTCAATGTTATGGAAAAATACTTTAATATTTTCAGGGACTTTAATTCTATGAATAAGAGCAAACTTGCATTCAGATAAGATTAAAATTTTCTGAGCATCTTTTTGGCTGGACCACAACAGCAGGACCAGCACTATAAGCAACCGTAGTCCCTATGCACCTTACAGGCTGTCTCTGGCTGACTGACTGACTGACTGAGTCATGAAATTACACCATTGGTTGGTAGGCCGACTAGATTTACCAACTTTTTTTTTTTTTTTCTTTTTTTAAAGCACCTATCCACAAATCACTTTTTGGACAAACCTTGTCTACTTTTTGTAGGTGATAGTTGTCATCATTTTCCTCCACAGGCACACCTCTCTGTGCGTCTTATTCAAGTGACTGCAAGATGTGAATGAGCTTCTAACTTTCTCTCTGAGTGATCATTTTACAAGTAAATACAGCTGAAATCGCAGCACAGATGTCTTTAACTTATGTGTGTGGTGATTCTGTCAGACGACGTCACGGTTATAAAATTCGGATAGCGGAGCAGCAGCTTGGAAATGGCTTAGAAGTGACTGTTCGTGAACATGTTGTTATCGGGCCACGTTCCAGTCACTATTTCATACTTGTTCTGTTATCTGACAACAGAAACAGAAAACCACGTAAATAAGAACGGCCTTATTGGGAATTCAGCTGCACTCAAACACTGTACATGTGAGCACAGAGAGAGAAGCAAACAGATAAAGGGCTGAAAAGGCAGAATGCAAATATGACACGATGATGTAATGGATATGCTAATTAGAGTATTACATCATCAAGCAACATTTAGCAACTTTTTGTTCAGGCTTTAGCCACTTTCCATTGAAAGTAGTTGTTTACAGCTGTTCCACTGCAGTTTTCAACTACGGCCTCAATTTCACACATTAACCATATGTGGTCCGGCCATATATTAGGTTTTAACTTGGTCTTGTCAGATACAAGACCTGGTCCTTATTTAAAACACAGTACATTCTGTTTTCATTTGGGCTGATTTCTTGTTGATTTACACTATTGTCCATATAGATCTACTGTATACTCACAGTGAAATGAAATCGTCTATAACCACCATAAGGCCTCAGCAGTCTGCATTCTGCGGTTGAAGACATTCATTTAAATTCCACACTTTATCTCTTTCCTCTACGGTCTGCTCCCTTTTAAAAAGTGAGGTGCAGGTGTTGAATTGATGGAATGCACTGAAAGACATTTTCGACTTTTATCTGTTCATAATGCAGCACAGGCAGCCATGACACCTAACCCAGATAAATACTATAATTATCAGTTCTGCCTCTCACAGATCACCCGTCTGCCGATCGTCTGTCGTATCCATCATGCCTACACAAATACATGCGTGCACACACACCAGCACACACCAGCACACACACATGCTGTTTTGATGTGTCAGATCTGTATCCATCATAACAAGTCAAAGTGAGATTTAGTGCAGCGCCTTGGCGAGGTAACCACACTGTGGGCGAGTCCATATTAAATTGTCTACTGAAGTGGGCCAGATTGTGTTAGGCCAGTCTATCCATTCATCTACGCTAATGCCCTTTCTGCCTCTATCCATTTCAAGAACTGAAAGGGACTGGAGAGAAGAGGACAGGGCCCAGGAGAAGAACAGAGAAGGGAAGGAGAAAAAAGGAAGGGGAAGGTGAGAAAGGAAAAAAAAAATTAAAAGTGGAAAGAAAGGGGCTAAAGAAAAATGGAAAAATTAAAGGAGAGGAATTACAAACCTGGACTAAGTGGAGGAAGTACATGGGTAGACTGTGATACATGATGATGTAATTATTTTTTGGGTTCACTATATGCAGTTAACTACCTTGTTATTTCAACATTTGTCATGGTTTTAAATGAGCAATTTTGCAGCACCT
This sequence comes from Toxotes jaculatrix, assembly GCF_017976425.1. Taxonomy (NCBI): domain Eukaryota; kingdom Metazoa; phylum Chordata; class Actinopteri; family Toxotidae; genus Toxotes; species Toxotes jaculatrix. Next base: position 23,004,412 of record NC_054397.1, on the reverse strand, counting down.
TCTGTAAGAGAAACACGGAGAAAACAAGGCTTAATGGGATGAAACGGCATGCCATGTACAGTACACAGCAGCAGCTATACTGAGGGGCCTCTGTGGTAATGAGCTTGAGGTGGTGAAAACACACATGCATGAGTGGACACGCACACACGCACACCACCAGTGTGCTGAGACACTATCAGCATGGCTTCATTTTGCCATTACCACTTTTAAGTGTTTGTTGCTATGGCAACGGTGTGATTTATTTTCCAATTAAGAGTTAGTGAACTTGCTCACTTACAACCAGTAAAATCAAGCTGCACATAAATTACCTTCAAGCAAAATGTGGTCTATTTGCCATTGTAAACAAACAGAATATCACCATCTTGTATCTTCCAAACAAGTAAACTTCTGCATCAAGAGTTTGCTTCTTTGTAAGTTTATTGTCTAAGAACAAATATTCTCTAATAACTCTGTGCTACAGCTAATTGGCAATTAATGTGCTCGCAAAAAGAAAAAAAAAAAACGACAAAATTCGGTGGGCTTCACATCCAATAACAACCGTTTTCATCCATCTAGCTTAAAATGAAGATAAACAATACACGGATGGATGAGAGAGTCGGCAGGCAGGTGGGAATGTAATGGAATCAATTAGGCAAACACTCATGATTTATATTCTGTGTTGATAACAAAGAAAGCTTAATTTACTTTCTTTTCCCCTCTTACCGATATCATTTATTTCTAATGTTTATGCAGTGATAACATATGAATCCCATACCCTCTTGTGACAAATGCCAGCAATTCTTGTGTCTATATTTCCCTGTGTGGATGTATATTGTGTATGTGAGTGCGTAAAGCAGAAGTAACTGTTAATGATTAACTCTGATCATAAAATGTTAATGCATATATTAGCACTGATTCATAAACATGAAGGCTATTTCTGTATGAATCTGGTTGGAGTAGATTATACTTTCTGTCTATATGTGCGTCCTTGTGTGTAATTTCTCTTCATGCATACATGAAAAATGTTTGCATATACATGGACGTGTGGATGTGAAAAAAAAGACCGTTGCTTGCCTAAGTTTGCAAATGGCTGTCTAACATTCTTCTGTAATGAAACCTCTCTGTTCTTCTTTCTTTTTTCTATTCCCCTCATTCTCTCCCTCTCTCTTCTCTTGCTCTCTGCAGTGTTATTGAGAAGTAGAACTCGTCTGGCCCTCATTAATGTCCCTGGCATTCGCTTGGCTCTGCATCTCTCTTTTCTTCTCCCCAGCCTCTTACAGCTTCATCCCACATTCTACCCATGCCATCCTTCGTATGCGCAACACTAGCAGGCTTCAACTGCAATTAGCACCTGTGCCATCAAGCATTCACACACACACCCACACCCACACACACACATAGAGCAGAAGCATTTAGGTCCAGATCTTTTTTGTGCCCAGCACTACTCTTCCTACCCTTCACCTGTGCAGCTCTCTCAGTAATGATGGACTTGTTGGACAATAATTAAACAGAGTTAATAAGCATTCACTTGGTCCAGGAAAACATTTGGATGCCATGTTCGTTTCCATTAGGTCATTATTACAGACCTATCTACTTTAACCTTTGTGGAAGACGGGCATAATGCAGCACCAATGGTGTATTATCGTATTTTATGACCTGTTCGGTTTTGGTTGTTATGGAAAATAGATCGGTGATAAGGTTAGATACAGTTAAAGACTAAATGGCACTTTGGTGATTAGGTAAGATGAAGTCCCACATGAACACTGATCAAAGTTTTCCTTTGTTTGTGCGATGTGATGTGATGTGATGTGATGTGATGTGATGTGATGTACTGGAAGCCAGCCATACAAGGATTGTGTACCGCAGTGTGTCGATAATTTCTGTGGCTTTGTACAATCTTATACTGTTTTAGGCGTTAGCCTGCAAAGGCTACGAATTGTCCCACTATCTTATTAGCTCCAGTATGAATCTTTCATTTGGGCCTCTATAACAGGACCCCTTAAACTAGGCAAAGTCATTACCGTTTTCACTTTTTCAATCTCTCGCTCTTTTCATGTTCTGAGATCACTCCTTTATCCCCGGCGTTCTATTTTTCATCACAACTTTATCCTCATTCATACCCTCAAACACTCTTTAAACTTGAAGAAATGAGACCCACATCTTTTGAAAAAAATAAAAAATAAAAAAAAGAGGAACTACGTCTGGGGTGATCACCAGAAAGTTTCTGACATGCAGAATCACCCTTAAGCTGGTGCTGAATGTTTTAGAGCAGGCTGGTCTCTTTTTCTGAGGGGGATAAGACAGCTCTTGTGTCTGCTTGTCTGCTGGGGCTTTGGAGGTAGACGTAGAGGCAGCTACCTGTTCTGCTCTCCCCTCTCATCTCTTCACACTAATTAGAGAGAACTGGGGTTTAAATCTTAGTGGGGACACACATCGGGACACACATCCTTTGCCTGTGCACAGGTGGGTGTGTGTAGTTATGTATTAATCAGAGTGTTTTATAAAGGTCCTGTTTTTTGTCTAAATGCGACCAAAAACATATTTTTAGGTCAACATTTTATTGGTAAGCGATATGCTGGTAGAATACAATGTACTGGCTCTGTGTGTGTGTGTGTGTATGTGTGTGTGTGTGCGCATGTGAATAGTGTGCATTGCGGTGGCAAGGCACCGCAGGCGATGATAAGGAGGGGGCTTAAGCAGTGGGCTCTCTAGGCCTAATCACTGCACACATTTCAAAGGCGAGAACGCCAATTAAAACTGATAGGGCTCAATATGGGCTTTTGGGCTGCCACAGCGAGGAGCAACACATCCAACATGAAAATCAATCGGTCCCCTGTCTCCTGGTCAGGAGAAGCGGTTTGCTAGCCTGTGATCTGAGAGGAGCCTCTGATTAATGCACAGGCTCTACAAGGGGCTGGAGCAGGGGCAAGGGGGAGAGACTTGCGGGGTCACTGAGAGAAGACAGAGATTTGTGAGTCCCCAGTCTGCGTGTGTGTGTGTCGGTTATGTTGAGGATCAGAGGGTCTGTGATCTCAACTTCTCTCAAGTAGGTGGAAAAGTAAGTGAGGGGGACTTTGATATACTCTCACTGAGCACTTTTTTAGGAACACCATACTGTTACTGGTTAGTTCCTCCCTTTCTCCGTGGCACAAGATGTTGGAAACATTGCTTTGAGATTCTGGTCCATTTTGACAGGATTGCATTACGTCATTTCTGCAGATCTGTTAGCTGCCAATTTCCCATTCTCCCACATGAATAAGATGTTATTCATGAAACCAGTTTGAGATGACTTTAGCTTTGTTGTGTGTTATCATGCTGGAAGTAGCCATTAAAAGATGGTAAATTGTGATCATAAGGGGATGCACATGGCCGGCACCAACACTCAGACTGTGTATTGCTGTGGCATTCAAACCATTATTGATTGGTACTGAGGGGCCCAAAGTGAGCCAAGAAAGCATTCCCCACTCCATTACACCATCACCACCAGCCTGGACTGTTAAACAAGGCAGGTTGGGTCCATGGATTCATGCTGTCGATGCCAAATTCTGACCTTACCATCTGCAGCCTCAGCAGAAATCCAGATTCATCAGACCAGACTACGATTTTCCAGTCTTCAGCTGTCCAGTTTTGGTGAGCCTGTGTCCTCTGCAGATTCAGATTTCTGTTCTTGGCTGACAAGAGTGTTACACAATGTGGTCCTCTACTGTTGTAGTCTACCCACCATGCATACAGATATGAGTGTTATCACCTTCCACCAGTGCTGGAAAGTAACAAAATACAATTACTGTAGTAATTGTATAGCTGATAAGTACTTTAACTAAGTACAGTACTTAAGTGTTCTACTGCTTTACACTCCTACTGTATAACATTTCAGAGGCAGATACTGTACTTTACTGTTCACTTTTCAGATTTAGATTTTACATAAAAATATGCTGTTAAGGACAAAACCAGTGGCTTTCAACCTTTTGCATTTACAAAAAAGCTGTGTCTAATAGGGGCTCCTTATCATATTTCTGCCACACAAATGATTTCTTCTTCAAATTTCAGAGATAAAAGGAAGTAAAATTATCCTAAAATTCAGTCACACACACACACACACACACACACAAAACAAAGATTAAAGAAAGGTTAAAAAAAAAAACAAACAAACAAAAAACAAAATTGTCTAAAGAACTTTTTTTCCCTCTAGTTCCTGGTCCCATTAATCATCTCACAAACATTCAGATTTATATTTTGACCCTTTGAAGTGGACCTGAACCCTAGACTGGGAACCCGTAAAGTAGGTCTGCCTTGACCAAAAGTAAAAAGCTATAATAAAAATCTAATAATGTCATATATAATATCAGCCACAGAAGCAATTTCTCTACTTAGATTACATTTAGCTGATAATACTTATCTGCTTTGACTTAAGCAGGAGTTCGAATGCAGGACTTCTACTGGTATATTTGAACAGTTTTACATGGTTGTACGTTTATGTAATAAATGATCTGAATGCTTCTTCCACCGCTGCAACCTCCTTATCTAACTCTCAGCAAGGAAGCCAAAAAAGAATATTTCCCAAAAATAATGAATGATGATGACTTTAATAGACATAGCACTGAAACATAACAGTATATCAGAAATACAATTAAGGTGACATTTGTCAAACAATCACAGAGAAAAGAAATGACAATACACTTCACCAGCATTTGTAAACGTAGCTAATTGTACAAGGAAATCAATAAGAAGTAGTGGAATGATTGAAAATGACAGTACAGCGCTGATTCAAAAGCTCTAGCATATGTTTCAGAAGAACTGATTTTTTTTACTTCAATGGTGTGTGTATGGTTGTTGCTGTGTTTATGTCACTGAAGCAAAAAGCACAGGCTACACGGGAGCTGAAGGTCAAAGTGAGCAGTCTTTGCCACCATCCACAGTATAACTGCTGTAGGTCACACTGTGCCAAGGCAATATCAGGTGACGTCCAATAGCCTGTGGTGTCTGTGTGCCTGTGTGCTCGCATGAATGTGTGTGAAGGCTAATACGCTCTGACAAGCTGATAACATATTTCTTGTCATATCATTTGACATCATTAACTAATAAAGATTGATTGTCCTCTGTTCCCAGACAACGAGTGTTTGTACTATTGCCCTGCTGCCATCGTGTGTAAGTGTGTGTGTGCGTGCCTGTGTGTGCAAGAGAGAGGAAAAGAGAGAGAGAGTGGAAAAAGGGAGTGTTTTTAAAAGGGTCAGGGTTTTCCTCTCCACAGATCAGACTCTGGCTGGACCCAGTCTTGTCCCATGATGCTTTGCAGGCGGAAGTTTTGGAAATACTCCAGCCGATGGCTGAGAGAGAGAGAGAGAGAGAGAGAGAGAGAGAGAGAGAGAGAGAGTGAGAGAGAGAATTTAATATAGGATGCATAAAACCCACACATGCATACATACATTAGCTGTGCATGTCATTTTTTGACTGTAATTATCTACTCAGGTCCTGGCTACCACCTCACAAATCTAAAAAGTGCAAGTTATTAAAAAAGTGGACGTGCCAATACTTCCTTGCATCCAAGCTTGTCCTTCGAACACTTATAAGTCTGACTTAAAGGGGCACTCCACAGATTTTACACATAAAGATCAGTTTACTCATCACAAGAAGTATTACTCAGCCTGTGAAAACACTTGTGTAATGTCCTCTGTGGCTCTGGAGGGAGACAGTTTGTGAGTGTGAGAAAGTAACGTAGAACATGTCACCAGGGTTATATTGCCTTGCACCTTCTAGTTTTCTCAACTTCTTGTTTTTTACAGTCTACTAAACTGCTGCTACTTCCCTTCAAAACAAAACAATGTCTGTGTAGTTGACCTACATGACCTCAAACAACTGTACACATAGGAGTCAGCATACTCACAAGTTGGGTTTTTGGCCTTCTACTATCTCTGCCTTTGGAATGGGGTAGAGAGCCTCATATGTACGCTTCTCTCCGGAGCCATGGATGGCGTAGGAGTTCATCTTGTTAACGTTAGGAGGGAAGTACGACCAGGGGACAAGAGCCTCACCCATCCACCTGTTCCCTTTGATTGTGGCATTAAACACCATAGGCAATTGTTGCTGGAGAAAAAAATAAGGAGAAAAGTAAGAAATACTTATCAGCTAATACAGAAAAGTCCCCTCAATAACTCCCTTGATGTCTGCGTACCAGGAATGCTTGGCCGACTCCTGACAGCAATAATATCAGGTGTTGTCCATGTCTAAAATGAAAACACAGAAAAGATGTCTCATTGTTGTACTGTGTACTGTCTATAAACATGTGGCCACAGGCATGGATGGTACAACAGCTTAGATCTGTACTTACGGACAAAGCTCCACTTCCAGGTAATTTTCTGTAGTACTGTCAAGGAAGAAGGACTCAACAACTGAGGAGATGAAGAAAAAACATAAAGATAAGATACTTAATCTTAGATTAACGCTTAAAAGGTGTTATTAACCTTATCAGCACCTATTCCAGGGAGAAAAAAAAACTATAATTAAATCATTTGAGTCATTTATTTTAAGTTACAGTTTAACAATGTTATGCAAAAGGAAGAGATACATAAACTTTCAAATGAGATATGAGGACCAGCACACCCGCTAACCTGGCAGCGTGCTCATTATCTACCTAGATTATAATGGGGTTGGTTTCCTATCTAATAACTAACATTAATGAGGCCAAATATGTGGGGCTCATTAACCAGAAATCGAACTTACTTAAGGTCAATTAGATAGGATTGTTACTACTCAACCTCATTACAAGGTTTAATTGCTGTGTCACCATAATAATGATGATGCAATTACTATTATGGCCTCATAAACAGAGATAGTCCCTAGTCTCTCAAACCTCATTGGACTATGGTCATAATTTTATCTCAGCTTGCAGAGCATCCTAAAATTACATCTTTCACACTAATTCATGACTGAAATTACATTGTTATAATAACTACAACTATTGGGGGGGGGGGGGGGGGGGGGGGGGACCACAGAACAACATCATGCAATCTATAACAGTAGGCCATAAATGTGACCTTTGTGAAGTTTCTAAAGTTCGGTTTGAAACAACACTGTGGAGTCTGGAGTGAATCACTGAAATAATTCCACACTTCTTATTGGATAATTATAATCAGTTAAAGGAATAGTTCAACATTTTGAGAGCCACACTTCTTGCTGAGAGTTAGCATTAGGTGAGCTGACTGATATCAGGCTCATAGCCAATAAGCATATTTCCCAAAATGTTAAACTATTCTTTTAACTAGCCACACAAAAACAAGTTATAAAGTGACTAATTAAATTAAGTGATAATTTTAAAATTCATTATGTGTTGTTATAAAACAAACACTTTCTGTGCCAATTACACTTAAAATGCTAATTAAATGAATGGTGTTTCTTTTAAATTGTACTTTTAGTTATTCAGTTTGCTAATGTGACTTCATTTCACATTCCATTAAAACACTGACTTTATCTTCTTTAAGATCACACTTTTACAATCACTTTATATGCAGACATTCATCATGCATTTGTCAATGAATCTCTAAAAGCTCTTATCTAAACAGTATTTACATGTCTAGAAAGCTGTTTAGTGCAGTACCACAGACAGCATCTCTGGGCCCAGGCTCCTAACTTCTTACCCACCTTCATAATCCCATAGTCCAGGGAAAGCCTGACTGGGGGGCCCTGCAGGAGCTGCTGGGTCATTGAAGAAGGGACCAAACACCTCAATCTTCAGCCCTCCTTGTCCAGGGGAGAAAAGGATCCTGATCGGGTCATGATTCACAGGATCGCTATCCCAGGTGTGCTGGATAGCAAACTCCATTACCGTACGAGGGCTGAAAGAAAAATGAATTTAGAATGAAGTTTGGTGTGTTTGCACAGTGACACAGTGCAGCAATGCATTGCAAACTTACAGAGCTGCACAGCACAACAGGATGTGGATAAGTGTCATAAACTGTAGTCTACGAGTTACCCCCATGTTGTCAAAGGCTTCCAAGACTCACTGGCTAAAATACTGTCAACTGTGCACCAGCTGGGTTTGTCATGTCCTTATATACTCACTGTTCGGCTGCTGAAGCAGTTCGTTATCAGTTTATGTCCATCACAGTTTTGTTACTCAATAACCTGTTAAGATAGTAAACTTGACTTCCTAACAGAAGAAACTTGGAACTGTCAAAGTGAACTTACTCGATATGTGGTTGTGGTTTCAGATTAGAAAAGGTTTGGATTCTGGACAAACAGGCGAATTAACCTGACGACGGTATTTTCCAGCAGAAACATTAGCATAACGCGCTCATAACCAAAATCTAATTCTGTTGGCAAATCATGTCACCGGCTGACCGAGAGCTATCCAGCAAATTTTTATACCAGTACATATGTTACGTTTAGACTAACCAGACGAGCTAGCCGTGGTGAAGACATAATCTGTTTACACTTTCCAAAACGTCATATATGATAACGTTACTCAAACCGAAACTAAACGTTTGGATAACTTTAACTGACACATCCTTCAAAATATTCCCGACTGTAGTTCCCCATACAGAGCGGAACCTTTATTTCTCCGTGTTGTACGGAACAACTTCAGCGGAGCACATCTTCGTTATCATTGGTTGTTATTTGTTTGTTTTAAAACGGACGGCGGAACTGAAGATTATAACAAAAAGTCCATTCATGACTTTGTATTTTAAACTACCACCTGGAGGATAATAGATTTATATAACGCATAAGCTGAGTTGTGTTGCAAGTCAGCCATTTGCTCAACAGATATACAGGTTGTGTTTGCTAAGCTTAGCTGAGATTGATTAGCCGTACCAGCTAACCCCTAGCTGCACCAGGTAACCGCAGGTAATTATGCTAATAAATGTTTTTAGCAGCTTTGTAAAGTCGTTAGCTCAAGTCATGTATTGTTGACAGATGGATTTTAAACTAATGGACTGAAACGTTACTTTGAAAACAACTAATTATTGAACGAGCGAACAAGTTGTAGCTGCTTCTGTTTTATTATTAATGTTTAGTTTGCGAGTTAGTGTTGATCGTTTTCAACCTGCCAACGCAAACTGTCTTGTTTCTATTTAGAGCACACCCTCAGCATGGATGCAGAAGTAGACTTTTTGCGTGATCAAGGTAAGGACAAATCAGAGAATTAAGCGCCTGTAGATCACCAGGTCTACCTGGATACTAACTGGCCAACCTAAAATGACCTTGAAGTGTTCAGATGGAGAGCAAAAACAGTTGTACATTTAAAATAAGCAACCATGACCGTATGACATCTCTGAGAGGCCGTGTTAGCCCCAAACATGACGGCTCAACACTTCATGATGTCTAGGTACATCATAAATCATCCTAAATAAATATTAAAATCGACCTCAGTTTGTGGTGAATGTAAACCTTCTTAAGAACTTATAATTGCTTATATCTTTCCTACAACTGACAAAAATCTTAAAATGACAAACATATAAATCATAGTTAATGTGCTCTTTTAAATGATAGCACAGAATACAATCCAGAACACTCAGAAAAAAGATGTATCCAAGACCAGTTGCTGATACTGCAGTATTGATCTGGTATTATGCAAGCTGTTCATGATAGTGTCAAATCCAAGAAACCCATCAAAACCTCTTGAAAATTTTGATCAATATGCTTTTATGGCTGCATAAAAGTAGAATTAGATGCTCACGCTCAGATTTTTGGGTTGGTTACGACCACTTTCTTACCTAGAAGGTCTCTCATGATTTCATATCTTTGTGTTTTTCTTTTTCTGCTTTGCTGGGTTCTTCTCACAAGTGTCCCATTCTGTTTCTCCACCTATCTTGTTTGCTGCTTTCTTTCTTACTTAACATTGTACGACCTCATACACTGTCATGTGTGACCTCTGTATAATTTTTTTCTCATCTTTTAAAAGTTCAGAATAAGACTAATTTCTAACCTAAGTTTTGGCAAAGATGCAGTATGTCCATGATGTGTTCAAGATGTTTGCTGTTTGATGTTTTTCTTCTTTAACTAAACCTAATTGGTGAACGGCACAGGTAGGATCCCATTTGTGAAAGGTTGCATTTTCAAAATTGTGCAGTTTGGTGTGGAAACTGAAAACTTGCCACCTCTGAATAATTTAGTATGTATGCTTACTTGTACATATACTTGTATATGTTTGTTTTCAGTACACAGGTTAAATTCTGCTCTCAGCCAGTATCAACACGGGCAGCCCACATCATCTCAGGTAAAAAGGGATCATCATAAACCTCTATAAAATGACAAAGATTTAGCTTAACTAAAAAAATTTTTAACTCATTATTTGCTATGTTCAATAAACATCTTGTGTTTATATATTTTATTTTATCAGAAAGTTTTTCAACAACACACTTCGTACATGTATGGACATTTTAATTAATAAGTAAGCAAAGAAAAAGCACTTAGTATAATTAATTACCATTGTCCAACCCCATTATGGTAACCCTCTCCACCTGCTTTTCTTATGCCCATCAGGTTGAGGAGGCACGGCGGGCCGAGTCTCCTGCGCCCTGGATCTCAGACAGAAGGTCAGGCATGACAAAACCATTTCTCATATGACCGTGAACGTATTCTTGTTGTAAGTCCGAGTTACAGGGAAAACAGCCTTGTCTTGATAGGGATGCACTGGACAGCAAATATTTCTTTCCTCAAGTGACATCATCCATCTGTGTTACAGTATAATGGCTCCTCTGATAGCAGAGTATGATCGGCACATGGATGAAATGACTGAGCAGCTGCAGAGATACCAGGTGAGAAACATTGAAACAATGGGGCACACAAACTCAGTTCTGACAGTGAAATGAAATGGTGCTCAAACTCAAAAACATGGGAAATGTCTTAACTTCATCTTCTGAAATGTTGTAAATATACTCCAGATATATGTTGATGTAATGGGATTGTATAACTGTAAGCTCTTGGAAAAAGACAGACCTGTGTGATGAATATATCTTGATCTTGACATCCCCACTATTGTATTAGTCATGTGTTGCTTTTCAAATGTGCAAATCTGGGCTCAAACTTGATTCAGGTGCCCTAAAATGTTTTTAATTTTTCTGCTTGTTAAAATCAACAGGCGATGATGGCAGATGTCAAAGTGAAGTTGGAGAGGGTTGTCAAGGAGAACGAAAGGTCTACTTGTCTCAACACAGGAAGAGTTGTAACACAATATTAGACAATAGTACAGATGTATCACATCAGTCCGTATCAACCAAACTTTTCCTTTATGAGAGATGCCATTAGAGAGTATCAGATATTTTATTTTCTAAATTAAATTATTATACATTGATTGACTATAATTGTAATTGTGTGTCCCAGACTAAATAAGCTTACAGTGAGTAGTGTGTTAATTTGTTTGGTAATTAGTTCTTTGTTGGTAATCAAGGCACCTAGGTCATTTACATTATAGCCAGATTAAATGCTCGATAAACAGTAATCAAGGTTGTGGTGTTTTATTTAACATCAAAAACTATCTCCAAATTTAAAACTATTTCTATGAATTACCCCTTTGATAACAGCCCTCATTATCAACCCCCATCTTTCCCAGGCTGCATGCGGAGCTGAGGGAGTCTGTTGAGAAGCAATTGCATGCTCTGCCTGTGGGTTCAGGAGTGGAGGGCAGCACACTGGAGGAGGAAGCAGTCATCAAAAACCTCCAAGAACAGGTCCAGCTGTCTGAACAGGTCTGCATATGTGATGTCTAAATCTTTGTAGATTAAGTCCACTATTACAGTTATGTGCTTATAATATGGATATTATTTGTAGTGGTGCATAAGAAAATGCTGCATGAAATACACTTGTTTGCTGTCTTACGGCCAGGGTACACACCACCCGGCTGCATTGTGTTCTGGCTGTGTGTCCACTGGGTCTGTGTCTGCTATCTTTACACGGCAGGTCTATTTTTGCCAGAAACGTGAGGTGCTGTAATTTTTAATGATGCATTGCATATGTTACTTTGTCTTCACACAGCAAAACTTGCATTTTCATGTTTGTAGTCAGTGAAAGAGAGAAAGAAAAGCAGACAAGGCAGGGATGGAGGGAGATGGCCATTTAAACCTCCATTCAAACCTCAGTAGAAAATTAATGTGCAAAAATTTGAGTATGATCATTTAAGTAATTTTTCAAGTATGCCACACACTCTATGGCTGAAGCTTTTCAGTCTGAGGATTTGCTTTACTTTGTCATATATGATAGTAAACTGAATTTGCTGCAGCTGGGTGCTGTGTACAATTGGAGTTACTGCAAGTTAGATTAGAGAGTCAGTATAATTTTATCTCTGTGCATTCAGTAGTGAGCGGGGGAACTAGCCCCTCTAGCTTTGTCAAAGGTGATTTTAAATTGTTATATTTACATGTTGTATCTTGTGTGTTTTACATGTGCAGCAACAAAAAAACAACACATTATAGTTTACTGGGTAGTCAGGTATTCCAACTTGTGCTCACTACAGACAAACCGTCTTTTTTTGCCTCTGTTTTGGCTGGACTGTGTAAAATGCACCTGAGTGCTGAAGTTTTCCTGTTGGCTCTTTCAAAATGATTTGGAACAGTTTCTGTCATGTCATCAGAGGGGTGATTAAGGGTAGTGTTACTAACTTAATGTCTTTGTCGCTAGATTTACCAACTTTTCAGACCCTTTTTTAGCAACTTTATTTCAAAACCAGGTCCAGTGACACGATGGAGTCATGCGTATGCTAATTAGCGCGTTGTGTCATATATCTACATTTAGAGATTTTTCGTTCAGCTTTTATCTGCTTTGTGTACCTTTCATTTGGGTCACAGCCAAGTTATTAATCTGCATTAACATTCTAGACAAATGCAAAACTAGCATTAGTTGTGAGCATATGTAATCAACCCCCACCCCTTGCAGTTAGTCAGTCCCAGTTAGCTCATGCACTGAGCTATTAAAGCTATTACAGCTGGTCCCTGTGGCTCGACACAGCACTGCCCTTACAATGAAGTTGCCATTTTTGCACACACTCATAACTGGATAAAACCCAGGTGATTTTTGGGTTTGGTGTAGACTCGCTCACTTGCCAACACGATACAACCTGAGAGTAAGACAATTTTGGAACTGGTTAGAAGGCATTATTTCTCTCTGTCTGAGTCCTTCCACTGTCTGTCTTTACAAAGCACAAAGGTGTTTGATGTTGTTCTTCTCATGTATCTCGGAGAAAGAAAGCAACAATTTCTTTAGAATCCATAAATACGTTGACGAGTGTGTGCGTGTTCATTTTTACGTGTATATGCTTAGGAGCGGGCGCAGGCCATGGAGCTGTGGCAGACGGCAGCCCAGGAGCTGGACCGCCTCCAGCAGGTCTACCAGAAAACCATCTCTGACGGACAGATCCACGATGCTCAGAGACAGCAGCTCAAGGTTCAGTATTCCCACTGTAACACGAAGAGCCAGCAAATTATGAGAACATCGTTTCACCACTAGATGGAGCCATTATTATAGGAATAAGGTTAATTAGATCAGTTTGGCCTCAGTTAATGCTTGATTTAAGCATGAGGTAATTACAAGTGGTTAATTTTTATTGAATATCCCTTTTTTCCGTCACAGGATCAGCTTGTTCAGTTCCAGCAGCACTCACACAAACTTCAAGTAGCCAATCAGAACCTGGAATCGGTAAGTGACGGTTAATTAAAAGTGTGTTAAATTATTGCCTCCTAATTAGCCATGGGATCGAAATGGTGTGCACTTTTCCAAAATGAACCTTGCTTTAATAATTAATCTTGTAACTAAGTAAATTGGTTTCGAAATCACTCTGGTAGTCAGCCAGAACTGTCTTGGTTGCATAATGGACTGTCAGCTTGCTCGGTAATCCTCTAACTACCTAAGCTTTTATTTTTTTCACAGCACTAGTCTCTCTCTCTCTCTCTCTCTCTCTCTCTCTCTCTCTCTCTCCCTCTCCCCTTCTCTTTCTCTTTCTCTCTTTCACTTATAGTCAACGATACATACTTCCAGCGCCGATCTGTTTCGACTCTATTTAGAGAGACAGCTAACCTGAGTGACGCTCAACTTTACTTGGAGATTAAGACACACAGCAAATTTTGCTTATTCTCTCAAGAACCCATGAACACACACATGTATACCTGGTGCTCACTTTGGACACAATACAGTGTGTGAGGAGAGAGTAATACTATACCCATCTGATGCATTTTTAATGAGAGGGCAAGCCTTTTTTTCTGACTTCTCATACAAGCAGCTTTTTTCAGTCACTGTATGTGGGAACGATTGACTTTGTAGCAGTGGATGAGTGACACAGGCTCCTTAGGGGTTGATCTATAAGGACTTACACAGTTTGGAGAGAGACGTTTTAGGGAAAGTTGGTTTTGAGATAAAGTTTGAAGTGTGTATTTGAAGTCATGCCACACAAATGGCAGTCTTGTCTTTCTTGCCACACACAGACTAACCAGCAGTTCCTGAAGACAGTGACAGAGCAGAGCACAGAGATGGAGGAGCTCCACAGCCAGCTCAGGTGACTAAGCTGGCCAAATAAGGCCGCTATAAAATTCAAAATGGCAGCTGGTTCTCTATGTTGTTATTTACTTGAGCTATTATTTTCTCTCTCCTCTCCTACTGTAGGCAAGCCAAGGCTGAACTGAGGACAGCCACAGCCAAAGTGGATGAGATGACCAAATTGGTGCAGAATGTCCAGGATCAGATGCACAGACGGGTGAGGGAAGGAAAAGAATGCGTAGAATAAAAATTGTATTGCAAAAGAAATTTGGTTGTCCACCTAATGGGACCGGGGAAGGTAATGGAGAGCTTGATCAGGACATGTCATAATGAACACATACTGGGGTTCATCAGTTGATTCTGTGCGTCAATCACTATGAAAAGAATGTTGGGTTTTGTTTGTTTTGGCTATTGGGCATCACTTTGGGTTATCATGGCTACCTTTTATAATTTCAGATGTTTTTTTTAACAAAGCAATGAATCCATGTAAATAATTGGCAATGAAAATCCTGGTTTCTTACAACCTTGCTCTGACAGCCATGCGTGTATGCATTTAGGAGGAGCATGCTGCAGAGGCTCAGAGCCGAGAGGAAGCGGCAGACAGACGGCTCCAACAGCTACAGACGGCCTTGAGCCAGCTAGAGGCCAGGTGAGCACATGTTAAACTGCTGCTTCACCTTTAAGCACTCCTCCAGTCTCTTCTGACACTGTAGTATTTTAATTAGTGTAAATTATTAGTGAAATTTGAGGAATCTCAGCGTGTTTTGGAAGTGGGTCTAGATCACAATCTACACATGATCACAGCACATTCTGTTTTTCAAAGTGACTTTCAACAAAAACAGCAGTTAAACTTATGGTAGTTTTTTATGTTTGAATTCGTGGAGTTATATGGGTCTGTTCCCTGTCTGTCCCCCTGCTGCTGGTACTCACACCTTTTCTCCATTGCCAGACTGAAGGCCTCATCTCAGGAGGCAGAGTCCTTTCGCAGAGAGCAAACTGTGTGGGAGAGAAAGTTGGGGGAACTCCAATCACGTTGCACCACCTTAGAAGAAGAGAAGTATGAGGCCCTGGCCAAAGTCAGAGAGAGCGTTCAGGTCGCCGAGGAGGCTACACTGCAGAAGGACCAGGTGACCATAGTCACTCTGTCTTTGTCTCTTCCTTTATTACTCTGTCCCTTCCCCCTTTGTTTTAACCGTTTTCACTGACCGAGCCTTCCCCTCCGCCTGTTAAGCTCTACTATCATCTGACAAGTGGCTGCATCCCTTCAGCACTATAAAACTTTGCCCACTGAAATGCGTATCTGTGTCTGCCTCTACCCTCTCCCTTCAGGCCTTGTTAAGAGAGAAACAGAGGTTGGAAGAGCTAGAGAAGACAAAGGAGGCCATCAAACAGCTGATCCAGGACGCTGCAGTCCGCACCAGAAAAGAGGTGGGGAGTTTTGCATGGCTCTCTGAGCAAGAACTGGGGGGGTGTTTCTGCAGAAGTTAACACTGAAACTCTTAGACAGAATGGTAGCTGTCTGCAGTAGGCTTTACAATCTATTTGGTCATCAGTTACAAAATATTTCACAAGCCACAGCTTATTCCACTAAATGCCCCCCATGTTATTTGCGTGTAGCTAATATCTGCTTTTAAGCTTCTGAATGTATCTTCATTTCAATATCACTGACATCCTCCGCAATACTGAGAGAAAAAGAAAGAAAAGAAGAAGAAAAAATATTTTCCAGCCCAACAGGTACTTTATCTGATCTAAACTACAGCTGTGCTATATAGTGGATATCATATCAAGCACTGAATGACACCAAATATTTTTGGTGCCAACTCTGTATACTAACTCAAAGAAATAAATATTCATAAAAATAAAAGAAACCACAGAATTTATGATTTAAATTAGAGCACAACCTCCAGCTGTGCCAGTTCCTCAGCCCTGGTATTATTTATTTATTTATTTATTTTTAAACACATGACCTACTAAGCCAGAAGCAAATCACTGCTCTTTCCTCCTGCCTAACCTCAGTCAGGGACATGGTGATTAATGCTCTATTAATGGGTCTTCTTCATCAGTCCTTTCAACTGCTTAATCCTGTTAATGAGGCCTAGTATGACTGCATTGCTGCCTGTCATCTTAGTCTCTCGCTGGCCTTCAGCAGAAGATGATATTTTAGAGATTAGCTGTTGATGTGTAAGACCTTGTGTAAATTAGGGACCTTACCTTGCCTATGCCTTTTTAACTTCCAGGTAATTTTGTCATGGAGTTGGAGGTTAAGGTTAAACATCGCAGCCAAAGTGAGGCAGTTTTCTTTCACCTTAATCTCCTCTCTCTCTCATCTTCATTTAAAGCCATTCAGTGTTGACATAAGTATGTGTAATGAAGAATTAATCCCCAAACTGCTTACACTGCTAGTCAGACTTACCTGAAGACTTAAGTACCACTCAGGCAGTAATGCATGAGGGGTGGAGTTTCCAAAAATAGAAACGTGATCTTAAAAGAACCCTGCAGTATTTTGACCATTAGCAGCGCGATGTAGGCGTGTTTTTAAGAGTGGGACCCCTTTTTTGTTTGCATCTTGTGCAGCCACACAGGAACGCACATTAATGTAGGTCATATGCCACACAGTCCTGACAGTTGTTTCTCACTATTCAAACATTGGAAACACTCCCATAGAGGTAATGAAGAAGAAAAATGCAAGCCAGCAGACTTAATCTATTTGATTTCCTGAAGATGTTTAATTTCCTTGCACGGATCTAGCGGTACATACAACAGCCTGAAAATAGTATAGTGTTGTGAATTTCGCCTTTCATTATCACTGACTATTTTGGGGAGCATTTTGCCTTTTTTTGATAGGAGACAGTACAGAGGTGACAGGAAATCAGGAAAGAGAGATGCAACAAAGGTGGACCTGAACCGGGGATGTTGACATTGCACAGTCAGCATCTGAAATCCACGACCACCAGACCGACAGAAGCTAGCATGACTTCTTACACATAAATTAAATTTGTAAAATAAATCCTTTCAGAAATAATACATTGTAAATGAGCCACTTGAAGGCTACTATCTTATGATATCTTAAGTTATCTGGTATTTATTGAAATACAAGGACAGCATAGTGCACTACAACAATACTAAGACTATACAGATTACAAACAATACTCTGCAACATTGCTATAGTAATATTTCTCTTCTTCCTTTAAACTATTTTGAAAATGCAAATCAAAAGTTTTTCAAGTCAGTAAAATCATTACAAGGTTATAAGTATTAAAGGCAAATGCTCCTTGGTACATTGGAATACTTCCATCCTAAAACATGCTCCACAAAGAAAATCCTCACAGACTTAAAGGTGTGGACTGGAAATGTTGAGGTGATTTTATTAATCTGAAAGTGCTGCCCAGTCACAAGTCTGGATATAGATAACTTTCCTCACATATGCTTCAACTCAACTTTTAAACTTAAGCTGCTAAGTCTCCAACTCAAGTATCTTCTTTTTTTGTTGAATAAAAGTTACTGTCTATCTAACTGAAAGAAAAATAAAAAGCAATTACACTCCTCAGATCCCTGTAGTCATTGCCCATATTTGAGCTGTGTGACTTTATCTATAACAGGTGGAAAATGTACGCAAGCAGTGCAACGTTCAAATCCACCGTATGGCCGAGGAGCTGTCTGCGCTGCAGCTGGTAAGAACTTGTCCGCTAAGGACAAATTCCTTTCAAAATCACACAAAATCCTTTTTTAGTCTCTACCTGTCTACTCATCTTTTCATTCTGTCTCCAACCTTCCCTTTTCTTGACTCTCCTTGTTCTCTCTCTCTCTCTCTCTCTCTCTCTCTCTACCTCTTTGTTTAGGAGTGTGCAGATAAAGAGTCTCAGATTGAAAGGTCCCTGCGAGAGAGAAAAGCTGCAGAGGAGGAACTGGAGAAGGTATCTCTGAAAGTAACAGTGAAACCACAAGAGAGAATCTGCTAAAGCTATATCCACAGTTCAGTGTTTGGTTATATGGTTTATATGGAACTGACTCAGACCATGCTGTTGATTGTTTCAATGCTGCCTGTGGTGTTTTTGTTCTAGTTGTATAAGGAAGGCAGGGCAGAGCCAGAGTTCAGGAAGATTGATGCCCTTCATCAGAGGTGTCTGAATGCAGAGAGAATGAAGGAAGACATGAGCCTCACGCTACAAAGCACCCAGAACAAACTAAAAAAAATGGACATGGAGTAAGTGGAATAGTGAATACTTAGAATTATTGGCAGTAAGTTAAGTTCTCCACCTTTACTCTATTCCCTCTCATATCCAACTCAGAGTTGCAGGGGATGTTGCCCATGTGGCTCTGTCTGCTGCCAATTATAATGGTAATTTGAAAATAGCATGTTGTTCGTGTCTCTGTCTTTTTCTCCTCATTCTCTCTGGATCTCTTGATCTGTCCATTCATCTGCAGCTACAGTGAGGAGCTGTCCCGGTGCCAGGAGGAGGTGCGGCGGCTGCAGGGCTGTCTGGCTGAAGCTCGGGACGACTGCGTTAGTGTCAGTGAGGAGCGGCTCCATCTGCAACAGGAGAACTTGCAGCTCCGCAGGGAGATGGATGAGCTGCGCAAGGCCACCCTGCTGGTCCAGAAGAAGGCCAAACAACAGGTAACTTAATAATAAATAGAAACAGAAGGGAGTGAAGAAACAGGTGCTCTCTGCACGAACAGCCAGAAAAGACTAATTTAAATAAGAGTGGAGATGGAGTTTGGTAGTAAACGAAATGACACTGCAGTGGGTGAAACAATACAAGGCTAGAGCAGAGTGCCGACCTATGATTAATGATGAACAGGAAGAATGGAAGACTGTGGAATAGACACAGAGGACGAACAGTCTGCTAAAGGATTATTCAAGTGATTTAGTAATGCTCTTCCATAAAGTTAGGGGAACTGCAAGAAGCAGATTAAAACAAGGATTAAGAGTCTACGAACATTTGCAAAACAGAAAAGTTCAGGCACTCATACGTGGTGGAGCTGCAGTAGTGATACATGCTCCAGACACAATGTGCACTCTAATTAACCTGTCCAATGAGGTGCTGAAATCTTGTCAAGTCAAAGTCTCATCCAGGGCTTTGCCCCCCAACCCTCTACATTTAAAAACCTGTACCTACATGGTTTCCAGCCCAGATCCATCCAATCCTACGCTTTAGGCATTGCTATATAATAGAACTAAACCATGTCTATCTTGGTGTGTTAGCATGCTAACATTTTCTAATTAGCACAAACACAAAGTACAGCTGAGGCTGATGGGAATGCCATTCATTTTGCAGGTATCAGGTCATAAACAAAAGTGTTGGACAAACTGACATTTTGACGGTGACTAGATGAAACGTTACTTACAAGTCTTCCTGAGGGGAACATGAATGTATGTACCAAATTTTAGCCTCATGGCGGAAAAGTAGGAGGTCAGTCCATCTACTAAATGAAACATCAGTTCTGGGTACCATAAATATCTTAATTAAAATCCATCAGCAAAAGCCAGAAAAGTCAACCTTATGTTGGTGCCAAGAGGGGTAAAGACAGGATCACCACAGCCAGAGCGATTCATCCTCTAAGGACCATTACTGTCTAATATACAAAAAGTTCATGGAAATACATCTAACAGCTGTTGAGATATTGAAAGCTGCAGGGGAAGAAAAATGTATTTGCTTAGGCTGCTGATCTGAAGTGTTTATGAGACATCCATTTGGATTAACAGCTGGAAAGACATTACTGGAAGAAATACTTATATAGATATAGGTGGTGGGAAAGTTGGCTGGAGTTAAAGACAGATAAAGATGGACAATAAAAAACATGGTTCATACACAAGCCATGCTTCCATAAACTGATGTTCCATTCACAAACCTCCTCACTCTGCTATCCCTCTCCAGGTGTCACAGATGGAGCAGGAGTACAGCCTGAAGGAGCAGGGACTCGACGCACGGGTGAGGGAGCTGGAGGAGAGCAGCCGAAGCTCCAATGCTGATCTGACACGTCTCCTTACAGCACAGCAGAAGAGCACCCAGCGCTGGAAGGAAGAGGCCAAGAACCTGGTCCAGGCCTTCGAGACTAAAATCAAAGACCTCAAGTAAGAGCTCGTAAAGGTAGATTTAATATTACTGCAGAAAGGAGAGAAGGATACGAAATATGAGCTGAGAATGTTAAAGTAGACGGGGAACATAAATGAAAAAATTTGCCTAATCTAACAGCAGTTATTAATGTGGATTTACTGGGTATTTTCCTTGTGTAGATAAATGTGAAGCAATGTGGAGCTGAAAAAGAGCAAGCAGGCTGAGCACACATTTCCTGCCTAAATACACCCTGCAATATGAAGCATACAAAGATAACCAGTCTAATGGAAACTAGTTAGTAACTGATAGACTGTTGTTTGGGCACCAGAGGTTCTGATCCCCCATGTGAGACTATTTTAAATAAGATGAAATGTATTAATTAATATTTAATACAATACTGTTTAAAATGGAACAGTGTCTTTATTGAATAAGAAAACAATCCTTCTGATACCTCACTGCCTAAGGACTGTTTTTTTATTGTGAGTTTTATCACAAACACTGGATCAAAGAGTAAGCAACAGCTAAGGTGGAGCACCAGAGATTTTGATAACAGTTGAAACAAAAATTGACTTACCACTTGGAGTTGTTTTGCCCTCAGCGACAGCTGTACTACGCTGAGATGTATTGGAAATATTGAACATGCTGAAACACTTGAAAATAAAGCTTTATAAATGTCTTTGTGTCTCTGTGAGAAGCAGCTCGGCTCTTATCGTTTTTTTTCTTGTTTTTTTAAATGTCTATTTCAGGGCAGAACTGAATCGGCAGAAGCAGCGTTCACACGAGCTAGAGATGCAGCTTGAAACTGACCATAGTACCATTGCTGAGGTATGTGCAACAGATACACACCACTTTATTTCTTGTACTGAAGAATTTACTAAGATGAGATGGTGAACAATCCTCAAAAATACTGTTTTTTAAGGGGAAGTGTAAGATGTTTGTCCTGCTGAGTAGGACGCTGTCTTCTACCTGATGGGAGGAGTTGACTTTTGCTGTTCCTTTTGTTGCACCTTTTCAGCTAATGTTAGCTTCTGCAAATGTCAGGCCTCCTTTGTAATTGCACTCAGACAAGTAGGTTAAAAAAAGGCAACAAGCATGAGGCATTTTACCGGAAAACTGCAACATTAGCAAGTGGCATCGTGCAGCTTGACAAAGAGAGTTGGGAAAAGTTTAACTTTATGCAGTCCAGGCTGTGCAACAACTTTGTACTGCCTGTACATGACAAATAATACATATTTATTTGCAAAAGGGATGAAATAATTGTGATGAAAATGACGGGAGCTAGCAGACATCTGTGATTCTTGGCCTAATTCATACAATCAGACAATGTGCAATGAACTGAAGCAAGTTCAGAAGCAAAGGAACGATGCTAATTAATAATAGAAAGATTCACGGACAGTTTCTGCTTGTTTTTCAATCTGATGCCCACATCTGTGAACACCAGCCAGAAAAGTATGCCTGTGATAATAGATAGTGATAATTGCACTATGTATTCCGTGGTTCTTGAGTGCATTGAAAATAAAAGCTTTAACTCAGGAACTTTCATGTAACTACTTGGTGTTTGTGTGTGTGTTTGTGCAGTATGAGAGGCAGCTTGCAGAGTATCAAGAGAAGACGAGTCGTCTCCAGAGACGACTGACACAAGCTGAACAAAGGGCAACTACTGCTACACAACAGGTATGGGTATGTGCCCTGTGTAGGGATGTGGTGTCATGGTGTGACTCTTACATGGAAAGATATGTACTCTTCCTGTTTCCTTGTTATCTGATTGAATACTGAACTTATTTATCTCTTGTACCATTTTTTTTAACAGTTGAATATACTGGCATCGCAGAAAAGGAAAACAGCCACAGTTGATCCAGACACTGTATAATGGTTACTTGTCACTGTGATATAGGAAAAATCGTGTAGCACTTTGTTCTTTTTGTCAGTTTGATATCAGCATTTTGGCCAAAGGCATTTGAGAGCAATGTTCTTGTCAATGATCAAGTGATTTAATGGCAGCAACATGTTTCAATTTTATACACTAATGTTGCTCCAAAAATTCTCTGGTGAATTTTACTTGTCAGGATGAAAAGATGTGTGATGTATTGTGTAAAATTAACTTTTTTATAATAATAATATTAATAATAATAATAAACACATTCAAAATGCACTGTTGTCTTTATTGTATTTATAGGTATAGAGGTTTATTGGAATTAAATACCTCTTATGTGACATGTACTTGATTGCATTTGGTTCCTCTGTCTCAAAAGAAAAGAAAACTCCTGATGAAAACTCAAAACCAGTAGCGTGCCTTTGTGTGGTTGCGTTGCATGCCGGGACAGAATTTTGTTGCTAGGAAACCGTAAACCTCAACTCTACCTTACAACACAGAATATATTGTGGAGCTATACTAAAAACATTTCGGAGCTGAATATTTAATACGGTAGGCATGTTTGGATACCTTTTGAAGATAATGCTTATTCAGTAAGACAACGTTCACAGATATTAAACAAGTTGAAAAGTTACCGTTGGGTTCCGCTTAACATGAAGTTACGTTAACGCTACCCGGTTTAGTTAAGTAGGTAAACTCAGCTAGCTAAAATTAATCTCGTCCACAATTGTTGTTAACACAGAAATGCTCGTATGCGTTGTTTGCAGCAAACTCTGTGCGTGTAGATAGATAGATAGATAAATAAATAAATAAATAATGTCATGGGGTCACAAATAGAGCCAAAGCTTCATTAGCTACCGGTAATGTCATCTGCGTTGCTAAATAATACAGTTTGTCTTTAGTTTGCTACTTGGTCTTTGTGACAGTGACTTCACTTGTAGCACAGTAATCATAATAATAATAATAATCATAGTAATAATATTCATTATTATTATTATTATTATTATTATTATTATTATTATTAGTGGTAGTGTACCTTCTACCCCTCCTCTGTCCTGCTGTCCCTTCACTACCCCAGTAGTGGCCTGTGAGGATACATGCCATGGCCTCTGCATCTCCGAGGGCCTCTCTGCCGAGCCACCCTGGCCAAAGCAGGGAAAATGAGTCCAGAGGTAGGTCCAGCTGATACAGGGCTTTTTAGATGTTATGAAAATGTGTTGGCTAAGTATGTCATGTCACAACTCTTTAATTAAATGTAAGTAGTAAAGTCAAATTCCACTTGTCATACTATCCCAGAGCGGCTTCACAAGCTCCCTGAACTACAGAGCTCCACCATCCTACCAAGACCTCCTGTCCATGTTAAAGACCCACAGGTAAGACTTGGCAAACTGAGACAATGAAATACCATCTACTGTACGTAGAATTTAGTACTTCCCATACTATTAATGTATATAAGACTTGGCTCAAGCTTCAGGTAATTAAAGTATATAGAATTGAATCTTTTGTAGATGTCAACTTCTTTCCCCTAATACAGGCTGTGCTGAAGAGACGTGTGAAACGGAAACATCCGAGTCTCAACCACTTAAAAGCCCGTGAGCGGATGTATTTTCCAGGCTGGTACACTCAGTCACCTTCACCTCATCAAACACAGCAGCCACAGAGGCACCGTGAACGATTGCCTGTTCACCTACCTCCTCTACAATCCACTTCCAAGGTCAGTGACAGATATGTATGAGAAAAAAATAAGCATTCCAAAAAAAAAAAAAATCATCTATAGTGCATGATGGACAGGTTCCTCAAAAGTATTTTTGCTATGAAGTTAATTCATAAAACTAAGATGAAGTAAATGCTAAATTCCAAGACTATTAGTAAAAATGTGGCAATCAGACTTCAAGGCTATATATTCTTCTGACTGAAACAGATGACAAAACATAGTGTTAATCAAAACGGTATTAGGGAAAATTAAGCTTTTCATGAAAACGGTTGACAAAGCTTTTTTTAGCCAAAAAGTTATTGTTCATTTCCTTTAAAATGAGCTACTTGTACAAGAAAATTCATCTTTGCTTGTGTGTCTGAACCACTCCTGCACTCCTCAACTGTCCCAGAATGTGGTATCAACCCCTAGTCTCCCCGAACGGCCCTTTTCCATAAAGAGAGGTGGACATCTGGATTCTCCCCCCAAATTTCAAGTTTACGAGTACAGTAAGGATGACTTTTTGATGATCAGCCCTGACGGTGTGGTATCGGTGCGTGAAGATGAGCTTGATTTTGTAACCCTCGAGCGCTGGGAAGAGGAGTACAACTGCTACAGCAAGATCATCCGCATCCCCTTCTTTGCCCTCTTCAAAAAGTGGAAACCTTTCTATGTCTGGCGCACCAAAGTACGTGCCAAGAAGATTCATTTGGCCAGGGAGTCCCTCCGAAACCATTTGTTCATTGCCAGTCAGGTATGTGACTGTGTGTGTAAAACAAGTGACTCTGAGGTTTACAGCTTGGAATTAATGTCATTAGTATGGATATGATGTTGTTATTAACATGTGCAAATGTTCCACAGTCTCTAAGTCCTGCACTGATAGATATCCGGAAAATGTGCTACCAAATCAGAGACACAGGCTTGTGTCACATGGAGAAAAAACACACTTACACACTGCAGGAGTTCAAGGACACCCAGTTCAAACAACTTCAAGAGGTGCAAATGTACATTCCTACAAAAACTTGTGCATTTTGTAAGTCTTTGTGGGTGTCCTCATAAATTCATTGCCCTCATTTATTTACTGTTTAAATATTGTCAGATTTTGAATGACTTGGAGAAGTTTCAAGACCTGATAAAGGAGGTGACAGTTTGTGCCTGTCGCAACTACTTGTTGGAACATCAGTCCAGATGTAATGACGAAGATACGAACATACACGGTATACGAACACTTCAACGTACATACACGGTATACGAACACTTCAACGTACAAATGTTGACCATAGTGTTAAATGGTTGATGGTACTCTCTGTTTGACACAGATGATCAAAACGACAAGAAGATGCTTATGCAGATCAACAAGACTTTTCTCTCCAGCCGTCTTGTCTGGTGGGTAATTGTCTTGAATTAGCCTCCCTTTTAGACAGTTTGCTCTCTGTCCTGTCTATCTATCTGTGCATGTAGACATTTTGACGTGTTATAGTGGGAAAACAGGTTTAAACAATGAAATTAATGACGACTGAACTCTGCTTGGCTAATGTGGCAGACTGGGGGCACTTAAATAGAACAGAGCCGTCGCTGATGTTGTTAATAACACTTGTGTTTCTACTACAATGACAAGTCAGAATGTCATTAATCAGACAAGTCTATCACATGAAACCAGTCCAACCCATCTGTCTCTCATCAACCCAGCTTCATCCGTCTTGTTGACTATTTGGTCGTCAGCACCTTGCACATCTTGGTGGTGAATGCGGTGGCTAAACTGCTGGCTGTGCTTCAGGAGCAGGTACATCAAACACCCAGCCATGCCATCATTCAGAGCTGGAGCCAGCACTCTGAGGCTGTCAGTGACCCTGCTGATCAAAAGATGGATAGGAAGGTAGGGCATTGTTTCAGCATTTTCACCAGTGAAACCACTGCAATTACATTATGTGTTAAGCACCATCAATTTAAACAGACAAAGACCTGTATTTAGTTTGGTTTTGATTGATATGTGTGTGTGTGTGACTTTATCAGTCTGTTGAGTCAGCAGCTCCCCGTGTCCATCCTATGTTCATCTCCGAGCTGATGCTGGACACAAATGCTTTGACCTACAGACCCTCTGAGGACAACTTTCAGGTTTGTTTCCCAAATTCTTATTAACTGTTATGTGTTTCCCATTTAATTCATTTCTGCAGTATCTGCTAAATAGAGTGTGATTATCTTTGTATTTCTTATTTCACAGGAGACTATTGAAGAGGTCATTGGGCAGTTTGAGAAGACAGTGATGTCAGTTAATATGCTTACGGCAGATTGTGATTTTCATTCAGTGATACAGCTTGGAGAGTCTGAGGTACCAAAAAAACTGTAAAAAAAAACAACGTGTATATTGAGGGTTACTTGTTGTAAATGTTAATGTTGTTGGTATGTCAAAAATATTAAATTACTACGAGATGATTAATTTGTGATATAGTCTCTGTGTCTCTTTTTATGTGTGTTTGTGAACTTTCAGATACTGGAAAATGAATATGAAGATGGCCCCAGTTTGGAATCTGTCATGGAGACTGATGGCCACCTTCAAGGCATCATCCAAAACGTCAAGGTTGGCTTTTACTTTACCTTGTTTTCTGTCTCTGGAGATTGTACTTTTCATATACAGTACTGTATTTGTATGGACCTGTTTTGTTTGTCCCCTCAGGAATCGCTGCGGTTTGCTTTTGATGCAGCAAAAGAGTACTCACAGACGTTTGAGCGTTTTCGACTTTTCTATAAGGAGAATGAGAGTCTGGATCTGGATGTGATGAGGCAACAGGATCATGGTGATGTGTTGAACATCAGCACAGACATTATTTTTGTAGCACATCTCCCACTCACAACACAAAACAGAGTTCAGTTTGAATAGTGCTGCGTTTTTCTTTGTTTTTGACATGAAAGATGCCTTTGTCACCTCCAATACCAGATGTACTGGTTTTGGAAGCACATTTGGGACACTTAAAAACTCTTGACAAGTTGTGAACAAAAACATAAAAGGTTAAATCAGGTCTGTGCCTTTGTTGAAACACCAGTCCAAACAGGAAATTTTTGTTTTCATGTTTGTAGATTTTTTTTTTTTTCAATTTTAAAATCAGCAGGAAAACGTTCTTTTTGTCAGAAGTGTGATAAAGTTGCATTATTACATTGTAATGCAGTTGACAGCAGCCTTTCTTAGAAACATTTCCTTGTTGGTGCATTGAACACTCGTGGGAAGCTCCAACATCTGAGATGTGAGAACAGCCTGGTCTGCATTCACAAGCAGTAGTGAGAAAATCAAACTCTACTTTATCACTATAACACAGTTAAATTCACTTCACTTGAGGGACCACTATTTACATCTCAAATCAAAATATAGGTGTATGTGTATATACTAATCTATATGGAATCATATGAGCCGACTGATGACAGGGTTTTGGTAATAGAAAAATATTTTGAATCCTTTACTTATTTTCCATTCACTGTCCTTTACCCTCACCAAAATAATTATTTAACAACTGTTATTAGTGCATTTGTGAGCAGCTGGGAAACAAAGAAGGGAAAGGCATAATGGCAGATAATGTGGAGGGCAGGGTATGACTGTGAGTGCACCTTCATGTTGTACTCTTTTGTGTTTTCTTCCTCTATCTTATGCAATTGTGGCAAGCAAAATACTTCCATACCAGTCTATCTTGAAAACATCCAGTCACAAAAAAAAAACCTGAAAGACAAACAATAAGCATGACTGTTGATTTCATATCACAGATTTGTCCTTCTTTGGAAAAGCACTGGAGTTATACCACAGTGAGCATAAAGACGCCTTAGCCATCCAACAGAAGAGACATCTTGGTTTACTGCTGGTGGACAAAACAAAGCTCAAGGAGAAGCTTGTGTTTTCCCCTCTACGCTGTCTGGAGGTGAGGACTAGCACATGTGCACACATATGCTGCACACAGAGACATATAGCCATATTCTATTGAAACTTACATTAAGTTTACAGTTTTCGACTATGATGAACACGTGATTCAAACAAAAGGGCAGTAAGGCCTTTCTGTGTTAATTAAACCTCACTGAAATGACAAAATGCAAAAATGTTAAAGGCACGTAGGAATCATCGTGTTACTCTGAATCTCCTCTCCAGGTCATCAACGAGATGCTCACAAAGCTGGCTAAGAGGAAGCTAGATGCCATCATTGCTGAGGCTTGTGAGGCCCAGTTTAAACTAGAGTTCAGTCCCTCTACAACAGTTGAGTTAGCCAACTCACTCACCTTCCTGGATGAGATACAGGAGAGGGTAAGACATAAATTTCATTGTTGATAGCAGTTTCTTTAGCAATCACAGGTGTTTTTAACAAAACCAAGAAAACAAAGTTATTTTAGCAGTATATAGTCATCAGCCCAGCCTCTTGTCTTCTGTCCCCATTCCCACCTCCTGTACTCTCTACCTTTTTCTGATTGACTCTGTCCTTCATACACTACTTTTCCCCTTTCCTTTTGTCCCACCTACCAGTTTACGGAACTAAAGGAGGAGCAGGAGACAGTGTGTCAGATGTACAATCTGATTAACATGTACTCAATTCCCACACCACCTGAGGATCTGGTTGCATTTGCCACTTTGCAACCCTCCATTAATTCACTGAACAGCATCATTGATGAGGCAGTGACAGAGAGGGACTCCAGCATGGACAAGCTTTGCTCTTCCCTACACAAGGACATAAAGGAACTGAACCGCGAGGTCATGAAAATCAAGCTTAAGTCACAGGTACATGGGAAACCTTTATTGACTATTTACCATCCTAAGAATGCATAGTTTGCATAGTTTGGGACTCTCTTGTATTTTCTATGCTGAGCCTTATTATTCAAGTTGTGTCTATACCTATGTCTTTGCCCCATTTTTACTTGTTTGCCTCATGGTTTTTCATGTGGAGGATCCACACATCTTAGACATCAATGCAGATTCCTCCCAAGTGCGACTGCTGCTGGGGGAAATCCAGATTTCTATAGATGAGATGCAGGCCCAGGCTTCCACCTACACTTCCTACCAGAAGAAATTCAAGGTTCTGTAATTCTTTCGAGTCTATATGTAATTGCAAAAGTATTGTCTCATAAAACACAGCAAGTTACAAAATCATTTTGTGTAGGAAAATCCAGCCCAATCCAAACTAGTTTCCCCTCTCTACATAAAGGTGGAGGTGACCAAGTTTGATGCACTGGAGGAGTTAACTGCAGAATTTAAGCTGAAACAGCTGCTGTGGGACTCTCTAGAGGAATGGGACTCTCTCCAGGATGGGTGGCGGCAGGTGAGGTGCACGTTAACATGAAAATAACACACAGTAAAATATACAGACACATGTAAGCAGCTCATCCTCTCTTCTCCAGAGCACACTTGAGCATCTGGACATGGAGCAGTTCAATTCACAGGTGACCAAATACAGCAAATGCGTCAACCAGCTGGAGAAGAGTCTGGCACGTAATAATGTGGTGCCATGTCTGAAGGATAAGGTGGAAGTCATGAAGCAGAGGGTGGGTAGGAGAAAGTGTTTTGTAGTGACTGACATTAATGTGTGCTGTTTGTGGCATAAATAACAAAATTCATGTTATCACAAATAATGGACTGTAAGCAAATACTAGTGATGAAGCCGGCCTGTCCTAGATGACTGCTTTGTGACTCTATCTAATTGATGGCATTCATGGGTTTTCCCTCAGCTGCCTGTGATCACTGATCTCCGTAACCCGTGTATGAAGCCAGAACATTGGAAGACCCTGGAGTCAATTGTGGGGGCCTCCCTAAACGTCAAGGAGCTCACTGTGGCTGTTTTGGAGGAGCTCAACGTATTCTCCTATGGCGTGGAGATACAAGAGGTAGCATATAAATGGAGATACAATATGTCACGGACTTAATCCAGCCTATTACCTTGCACTAAACTAATCCTTTTTTTGTGTTTTGGCCTCAGAATGAGGTCAAGCATAGAAGTACAGAAGTGAAGACAAATACACAAGCTGGTTATATTTAATATTCTTTACGTGTGACCTGGATAAACAGGACTAACATAACCCTTGACTTTTAGGTGTCAGGACAGGCTTCAGGAGAGGCATCAGTGGAGACCATTATTACGAAGGTGCGTAGACCACCTATGAATATGTATAACAGGCAGTTTGCCAAGGATAGATGAATGTATGTTTTGTTTTTAATAGAACAGTTTGACATTTTGGGAAACACTCATCTTTGCTTTCATACCAAGAGTTTGATGAGGAGACTGCCACTTCTCTCATATCTGTCAGGGAAAAATGGAGCTAATTCGATCAAAATCGAAAAATTTTGAACTTGTAAAATGATGTTTACAAATAATTCCCAAGTTTGTAGTTGTACATTTAAAGTTTTGAACCTATAAAAATGTCTTCATGGCAGAGCTTCTGCAACCCAGACGTTGCAGAAAATATGGTAAACATTTAATGTGCTGTGTATGTCTGCAAACCAACCTGGGTCACATTATGCAGCTTGAACATCTACTACATCTTTCAGATAACAGAACCACCTGCCCTCTGACTCTTATTCAGTCAGATTCAGGTGTGAAGACAGTGTCAAAATATGTACTTGTAACTTCATCGTCACACACACTGTGGGAACTTTTAGTTTTATACACAGTTCCGCTCTGTATCTGGACACACACATTCACAAAAGGAAATACTTCACCACTGATCTTTTCTACCAAGGTTGATTTACAACTACAAATTTTGAAGTTATTTATGGACATCACTTTACAAGCTCTAAATCCCGTTGGCCCTAATGTGAGCCCATAATATGCAGTTTGGTTTTTCTGGCAAAGTAATACTCACATTTGCATTGAAAAGTAACTTTGTAGTGCGGTAAATACATTTAAATATACATAAACCTGAGTGATGAGTAAAGTTGTACTAGAGTTAAGTGTGTGTGATGGGAAGTTAATGTGAAAACAGTGCACATTGGTATTCAGACCTCAGGCTGGATAACTGAAGCCACACTGAGACAGCAGCAGTATGTGTGCAGGGTACAGTTGTGTCTGGACTCCAGACTTTTCCCTGGTGCCACATCCACCTTAGCCATGAGTTAAGTCCTGTGTCACTGTGTGTCCAGTGTTGAATTTCATGTCATGTTATTAAACCTCTGTCCTCTCAATGAGCCATGCAGGTGGAGGACATGTGGAAGACCACAGAGTTCACTGTTCTGTCTCATGGTGACTCCAAAGAAGTGTTCATCCTGGGAGGCACAGATGATATCCAGGTTGTAACATGCAGTGTATATACTCTCATACACAGTCTTTTCTAACACTTTCATAGTCTTTCAGTACGTCTAATTGTGTGTGCTCTAATTTGTGTGTTTCCGTGTTTGTTTGCTGTGTAGGTACTCCTGGATGACAGTATTATTAATGTGGGCACAGTGGCATCTTCTCGCTATGTAGCGCCCATCAAGCTCAGGGTGGACAAACTGCTGAAACAGCTGACCCTCTTCAACCAAACACTGGTAAAGGCTTAGAATATATAAAATACCATATAGAGACTATTGCACAGAATGATCTGTCATTTGGCTGCAGATGATTGTTCTCTAGATATTAAAGTCTGCCTTGGCTAAATGCAGATTTTGACTTTGGATTTGGTCTCAAACGTAACACAGTAGCTCTCCCTACTGGCTGCAAGAGAAATTATGCTTTGTTAGTGTTAGTGTAGAGTTCTATATTTCAGTCAGGCATACGGTATCACATTTAAGACTGCAATTTATTTATATTATTAATTTCCTCCACCTCTTTAATTCTCCCTATTATCCCTACTGAAGCTCTGCTCCTTTTCACCTTTCTGTTACAGGATGAGTGGCTTACATGCCAAAGGAACTGGCTTTACCTAGAGAGTATTTTCTTAGCTCCAGACATCAAGAGACAGCTGCCTTCAGAGTCTAAGATGTTTCTTAAGGTGGACAAGTCCTGGAAGGAGATCATGGCAAGGGTCAATAAGATGCCCAATGCTCTTAAAGCAGCCACACTGCCTGGTAGGTGATCTTACAGAATGGGATCTGCGTATGTGGAGATAGGCAGATGAATACACACAATCACAAATGCACTCGCTTAGGTAACCGCATTGTCATACATCAAAAACACTTGTCATCTTATCCTATCCAGATCTGTTGGAGACTTTTCAGCACAACAATGCTCTTCTGGATGAGATACAGAAGTGTCTGGAAGCCTACCTCGAGTCCAAGAGAGTCATTTTCCCCAGGTACACACATGCTTTGTTTGTTACAAATTAGAAAAGCTGACATTTTCATCATATTTAATCTTCTCTTTTCATCATTCTTCACTTTTTGTTTTATTTTTACTTCCTTTCTTGGTAGTAGTTACTCCTGTGCACAAACCAAATTAGAAATGTTAGAGTATACATAGTATGTTGCTTTGCATGTTTCCCCTTCACAGGTTACCAGTTGTTACTGTAAACATCTCTTCCCAGTCAGCACTATGAGATAAACACTGTGGCTGATGTGTAGTGTTGGCTACTCTGATATCTATCCTTTATCTGTCCGCTGCAGGTTCTACTTCTTATCCAATGATGAGCTGTTAAAGATCTTGGCCCAGACAAGAAACCCCCAGGCTGTGCAGCCCCACCTTAGAAAGTGTTTTGATGCTATTACCCGGCTAGAGTTTGCTTTGGTGCCTAAACAGCCTTCCAGTGATACAGGAACGGCGCTGGATGCTGGAGAACAGGAGCCCATATATAGCAAAGACATCCTGTATATGGTCTCTCCTGAGGGAGAGAAGGTCAGGTTTGAGTAACCTTAACAATTTTGGTCGTCATGCTCTCTGATTGTGTTTTATTCCCCCTGTTGTTCCCCTTGCTGAGAATGAAAGAGAGTGAAAGAGAGAGAGAAAAATACACTCCTGCACTACCTTCCTCACAGTACAAACTATAACAATAGTTAACCTTGTCAGCCATCTTGAGTTAACATCGCTTTCCTCCTATTTAACATCCCTAAAAGAGTGCTAAAATAGATTCTCAAATTATGCAAAAACTTAGACAAGCAGAAATTAAGCAAAAAGTGGACATGCCAAATTCTGATTTGCACTGATTAAAAAAATTAGCTATTTTTTCTTTGTTATTTCTTTTTCATAAAAATTGGACATTTGTTAAGAGTATTTGATTTGTCACAAACACAGGAAACTTGTATAGCAGCTAATTCCAGTCGACTGCTGGAGGATTTATGGGGCTTGTCTTCCACCATCCTGTGGCTGCTAGCTGCCTGTGCTCTGGGTTTAGGTTTCTTTGTTCCCAGCTGAAGACTAGTCCCTCCTCAGTTGTAAATTAGAGCCACAGCACAACCAACCACATTGTCACATAATTGTGTTTGACATCTTGAATTCTGCAACAAGGATGATGAAACATTTTTGAGCATACAGGTAATTTTGCTTGAACTGATTGCTGAGTCACCACTGTATCAGACACAGGGCCTGTCAGTTATGGCCACAAGTCATTGGTAAGCACTTTTTCAGTCCTTTGATCACAAAGGGCAAATAAAGGCTGTGAAAACTGATTCACATTGAACACTTAACAAAAAAGACAGAACAGCTGTAAAAATGCCCTTAACTGTAACTGATCTTGTCCTTCTGCGTGCATGTGTAGGTGGGTTTGACTAAAGGTCTGAAGGCACAAGGAAATGTGGAAGACTGGCTTTGCAAGGTGGAGGAGGCTATGTTCTCCTCCCTGCGACGCCTCAGCAAGGCCGCCATTGCAGACTACCAGATGAAGTCTAGGGAGGAATGGGTGGTGGCTGGACATCCATCGCAGGTACACACACACACAAGCAAATGAGTGGTGCTTTTCAAGCTTGTTGAGAAACAGGTGTATAGTAGTTAGTAGTAAATGTCAAGACATTGTTACATAGAGTTAAAATAAATTACACTTTTATATTATTTTCTAATATTAAGAAATATTGTAATGATTCTATGATTGTTCACTTAGAAATGGTAACCTCAACCTAAAGAATTATTGCCATTATCTAAAGCTGGGATAGATTTTGAGACTGTTTTTTTTTTTATCATTTCAGATGACGCTTTGTGCACAAGATTTTTTTTTTCTTTTTTTTTTTTAAATAAAGGCATTTGACATCAGTTTGTGTGTGTGTCCACCAGGTGGTGTTGACCATCTCACAGATGATGTGGTGCAAGGACATGGATGCCTGCCTGGAGGGAGATCATGACCACTTTGCTGCCCTGCAGGAATTTGAACGCACCAACTTTGATGTAATCCTCTTTTTTTCTTTACTGTATGATTTTGTCCTCACTATCTGGTTAAAAATGAGATTAAAAAAAAAAAAAATCTACACTTTGTAGATGCCCAGGTATTTTCAACTTTCTCGGGTTGTGTGTATTCCAGAGGCTGAATGCCTTGGCAGCACTGGTACGAGGACAGCTCCCTACTTTACATCGTAACATCATCACTGCCCTCATCACCATCGATGTCCATGCCAGAGACATTGTCACAGATCTGGTCCGGCAGAAGGTACAGTAGTGCAGTGTTCGTGCAGTCGTGCAAATGTGCGCAAACATCATCAAGCAGCTTACATCATTATCTGCATAGCTCAGCATCTTAAAGTAACTTTAGGTTTCTTTTTCAGGTGGACACCAGGTCTAACTTTGAATGGCAGAGACAGCTGCGATACTACTGGGACTTGGACCTGGACAACTGTATGGCCACAATGGCTCTGTCCACTTACATTTATGGCTATGAATACCTGGGAGCCTGTCCACGGCTGGTCATCACACCACTCACGGTAACACAAAATATAACAATAAAGCTATGCAGGAAAACTGGAAGTGCAAATTTTATCATCAGTTAGACCAACTTATACTACAGCAGATGTCCATAAACACTCTGCTACTTCATTTAGAATGTGTATAAAGCCACAGATTTATCCCATAGTGCAAGTTTTCAGTTGTCTTCAAACAGTCACACCTGTATTGCTCACCCTGCTCTAATGTTCAGGACCGTTGCTACCTGTGTCTGATGGGGGCTCTCCAGTTGGACCTGGGAGGTGCGCCAGCTGGGCCGGCAGGGACAGGCAAAACAGAGACCACCAAGGACCTGGCCAAGGCCCTGGCCATACAGTGTGTGGTCTTCAACTGCTCTGATGGACTTGACTATAAGGTCAGCCATGACAAACTGTTCATTTATAACGTGCTCCTTTATTACACTCTTTTTCTTTTATTTGCTTATTTTCCCACTCAGTACTTAATAATTTGTTCCA
Organism: Toxotes jaculatrix; assembly: GCF_017976425.1. NCBI lineage: Eukaryota > Metazoa > Chordata > Actinopteri > Toxotidae > Toxotes > Toxotes jaculatrix. The sequence continues at coordinate 22,969,100 of NC_054397.1, read as the reverse complement.
TCATCTACATGTTCTTCCACCGCATGTGTTTGCTATTTGAAATTGCTGTGGAAGGCTCCATGTCTCACCCTGACTGTACCTGCTACATGATTCCTTTAGATGGCACTATTGCAAAAGCAGTCAAGACGTCTGTCCTGTACCAGTTAAAGCACTGCCACACTATACAGAGCCTTAGTTGGGTGATGCTAAAGCATTACCTTAATCCAGATTTGATCCTCTCCTCTATGTTCTTTGGGTCATTTTTCTGTTACGTGCCCCATAATTTGAGACACCTAAGTCAATGATATATGTTGGGAATGCAACTGTCTGATGTCAGGTACCATGTTTGGCTGATAAAGACCTAAAATGTGTTACTTGTGTGTATTTATTGTATTAACGGTTAAATGCAAGGCCCTATCTATGAGCCTGAGCTAAACAAATTGAAATTCAAAATTCACAACACAGGATTTATTCCGGCTATCACTCCTGAATCCACTGACAGCTTTTTGTTACATCTGAGTTATTCATCGTTTCTGTTTGTGTACATCATTCGCTTATTATTGATTATGATCAGCTGACAAATACACAAAATGCATATATTTTATCCATAAGTAATAAATTGCAATTATACACGAGAATATAGATGTATTTTATAACCCCCAAACTTCAGAGTGAGCTTTTGACCTTGAGACGTACTGTGCATTTCAGTTTAATTTTAAACAGTGCTGTGGCTTGCAGTGCAGCGAGGTTGTAGTCAGGACAGCTAAAAGCACATACTGACTTCTCTTCTCTCGACTGTCTGCTGTAGTTAGTTATTGCCAGAAGACACCTGAAGTGTATTAGACTTGGATAGGGCTTTGATTTAACCGGACTAGCATCACAGTCCTCTCTGGTTTTATGTGTTTATGCTTTGTTCAGATCTGGCTCCATTGTCTGCTTAGCAACATTTAACTGTAACATGTAATGCCACTGTCAATGAGATATAAATACCTTTGAACAGTTCTTTTTATGTAACCCATAGAAGTGCTGCAGGTAACACTAAGTAATGCGTGTATTTTACTGATACCACCTTCCTCCTGCAACACGGTGTGCTCACTATCATTCCTTAGGCTCAAAGAGCTTAACACTTAAAGCAAAAGGCAATCTCTTTATTTAACTAATTATTATTGGGCTTACAGTTACTGTCACTGTTATTTTTGACCAATCACACTTCTCTTTTCCAGATGATGGGCCGCTTCTTCAGTGGGCTTGCTCAATCAGGAGCATGGTGTTGTTTTGATGAATTTAACCGAATCGACATAGAAGTGCTGTCTGTGATCGCTCAGCAACTCATAACCATACGAAACGCTAAAGCTGCTAAGGTATCCCCATACAGACACACATGCACACCACTTTAACATTATTTACAAGGCACATTACCATACACAGAGAAGAATTCAGGACTTTGCTCTGCTGTAATAAGGGACTGAGTTATACTAGCTGAGGGGCCTTACAGAGTCGATCATTTAACACTTGATTCCTCTCTACCAGTGTAATGGTGGTCTGCTATCAAACTTGGTCACAGTAGTTATTTTGTGGCTTCAGATGTTTTCTATAAACATGCATACTAATGCACTGAAGAAATTCAACACTCATAGATGCTATATGGAAGTATTTGCCATCGCTACATAACGACCTTAATACTATGCTACAAGTCCATTTGAATAGCTTGCCAGTAATCTATTGTATTTTCCATATAGAAGGTAGAGAAAGACCATGTGCTTGGAACCAGCACAGATTACATATAAGTCACTGCCATGCATACTTTACTTGCCTTTAAAAATCTTTAAGACATCATACTCACACATGGACAACAACATCTCACTCAACGTTGTATGCAGCTGTCTAGGTTTCGATTTGAGGGCCGCGAGATCAAACTGGTGATGACGTGTGCCGCTTTCATCACCATGAACCCAGGCTACGCTGGAAGGACAGAGCTGCCTGACAACCTTAAAGCTCTGTTTAGACCCATAGCCATGATGGTGCCAAACTATGCACTCATTGCTGAGGTAACAGGCTCTCTATATGTGAATTGTCGTATATGCTTTGTTATTTTCTCTACAAAACGGTTTTTATTCCCTTGTTTTTGTCCCTCCCTCCAGGTGATTTTGTACTCAGAGGGATTTGAATCCAGTAAGACCCTAGCGAGGAAGATGACCCAGATGTACAAGCTTTGCTCTGAGCAGCTGTCCCAGCAGGACCATTACGACTTTGGCATGAGAGCTGTCAAGTCTGTCCTGGTCATGGCTGGGTCAGAGCATCACACTCACACATACACTGACACACATGTGCATTCAGTTATGGAGACAAACAATTATAGAGACAAAGAAGCATACAGCATTCACCTTTTCAGGAAAGTCCCAAAAGGACTGTTGTGGTTGTGACACACACACACACACAGATGCGGACCAGTGGTGACTCAGATAACATGTAAAAGCCTCTTACTTTTGAAACACCCTACTCTTTATTGCACTAACTTTGACAGATAAAAGAAAATAAGCACTTCTTCACAAAAGCACTGGTTTTCATTGTGTGAAATTCCTTCACTTTATCAAATCTGGATCACACCTCAGATGAATGGGCATTAAAGCACATGAAGAGGTGAAGAACAAGATTAGGTAGACAAATTTGGAGGCTGCTAAAACACAATTGTTCCTGGTCTGCGTGGGTGCATAAATAGATTTGAATTGATGCTCTTGACCATATGTAGTAAAAGTCATACTTTTGCCTGGTGGTTATTAGCTGAAGCTCAGGGAACTGTTGTAATTGGCTTGTGATTCATTGTCTGTCTTTGCCTAGGTATTACTTCTCTGAGTCTGCTCGTTCCACACTAAGCACACATTCATTATCTCCTGCCTTAATATCTCTAATGTTTTTTACCCAGTTTCTTTATAACCAAGTGGAGCCAGCTTGTTGTAAAGATCAGGTTGTGCAATATTGAACTACCAGCTCATTCTGGCTGCTTATTATATTTATTAATTTGTATTCGTAATGCTGCTACTTTCCGCTAATTAATTTGTCCATTATAACATCCATTTTCCCATATAGTTATTATTTATTTCATTGAAAAGCACCAACTACTTTTGAACAGCTGGCTGTGATATCACTTCTTAAGTCGAGTCATTTCCTATTTAAGTTGCATGTATATTTACATTATATTATGTACTTAATTTTGGTTTTGTTCATTTTAATGCAATGAATAATACAACACTGAATAACATGTAAATGGAGAACTGAGGCAGTATGACCAAGTAAAGTGAGGAATGAAACATACAAACAAAGAATGAAACAAGTAAACAGACTAATGACCTACAGAAGATAAATCAAAAATAAGGAAAAGCACACTGCTTGGTTTCTACGATCTTTGCAATTGCCACCAACAAAGCATATCTATAAATGTCACACTGTATTGTAATATTGTATAAGAATTACTTGTAAACTTGCAATTACTGTAATAGATATTAAGTTCAGAAGAAAATGCTCAGTGTATAACAACATTAACATGAAAGCTGTGTAATTTGTAAAGTAACTGTGTGTGTTTTTGTAGGTCTCTCAAGAGAGATAATCCCCAGCTGAGTGAAGATGTGGTTCTTATCAGAGCACTGAGGGATTCCAACCTGCCAAAGTTCCTCACAGATGATGCTGTGCTATTTGGGTAAGCCTATCAGACTTTTTGGTAAGGAAGTACATATCTTACTTCTGCTTCTCCAAATGCTCTAAGTAAAAATTGTGTTGTTTTTTTTTTTATGTGTGAAAAATGTCCTCCTCCAGTGGTATCCTGTCAGACCTGTTCCCTGGCGTGTGTATCCCCGAGCATGATTATGGTGTGCTGCACTCCACCATCCTGGAGTCTCTGGTTAAGCGGAACCTGCAGCCACTGGCTAGCATGACCAAGAAGGTACAGTACAAATGGGAAAAGCAATGATTATACATTATTCTTTTGAAGTTATTTAAGTTTTTCTTATATATATTTTGTTTTTGTAAAACACTTTTCATTCACAGTGCATTTATTGTATGTACTTTAAAGAATAAGGCTGGTATTATTGGTATTATTCTTCATTTTTCTTAGTGTCAAAAAGTCTCATGAAATGACAGTAACAATGTAACTCAGTGTTTTCTAACTTCTCTGCCCTCTCCCTGTGTTCGGCAGGGAGAGGCCCATTTTTCCTGATATAAATCAGCAAGAACACGTCTCAAATTTATAGTTTTGTTTAAAAAAAAAAAAAAAAAAGGCTGTTTAATTTCCTGAGACGGTTGTGGAGTGTATTTTATAGTAAATAGAGTAAATAGTTCATTTGCTGGAGACTAGTTTCAACCACAGATCAATACACATTTGTTGCGTTAATGAGTACTTAGGGCACCAAAACCATGTACGTGGGACTGACTCATAATACACTGTGGTCTATATGTTACTGTAATGTAAAAACATATCACACATTTTACTCATTAATGTGTTTATAATAGCTGTAAGTCAACATTGGTGGTTTAATACTTATTCACAGGATAAATTCATTGTTTCAGTCTTTTCATTGAATATTTTGACATTAAGCAAATATCTAATATTGTCAGCCTTATCATTCAAAGAGTTGGTTCACCCACATTACAAAAATCCATATTTTTTTCACTTACTTTATTTACTTACCTTGGATTTGTTGTGTAAAACACGGCCATCTTTGACACATCTCATATTTCTCAGCATTATTCTTTTGTTTTTTTATGACTAGGTGATTCAGCTGTATGAGACCATGTTAGTCCGTCATGGTGTGATGTTGGTAGGGCCTGCTGGTGGAGGTAAGACCACTGTCTACACTGTCCTGGCAGACACGCTGGGGACCCTCCATCACACCGGGCACAAGGCTAACAACCCCTTCTATCAGCCTGTCAAGACCTATGTTCTCAACCCAAAGTCTGTCACAATGGGAGAGCTCTATGGAGAGGTACTATCGATGTGAGAGTAAATGATGACTCAGCTTCTTTGCTTCTCTCTCTGTACACATTCAGTATTTACCTCAACTCCTCAGGTCAACACGTTGACACTGGAGTGGCGTGACGGACTGATGGCGCTGAGTGTCCGTGATGCAGTCAACGACACTAGTGATGACCACAAGTGGGTGATCTGCGACGGGCCGGTTGACGCCCTGTGGATTGAGAACATGAACACTGTACTGGACGACAACAAGATGCTCTGTTTGGCTAACAGCGAGAGAATCAAATTGACTCCATCCATACATATGGTGTTTGAGGTTAGAGCTGAACATAGTAAAATTAGATTTGAATGTTTTAGATGTTTTGCATGGTCAATAAGCCAGATTTCAAATTTATATTCACTTATCTGTTCGCCTTCGTTACCTTGTACCTGCAGAACCTGAAATGTCCACAAAGGTAACATGTGTAACCATGTGTTCTTCAGGTCCAGGACTTGGCTGTGGCATCTCCTGCCACAGTCAGTCGCTGTGGGATGGTATATATTGATCCTGATGAGCTCAAGTGGATGCCCTATGTCCAGACATGGATCAGTGGTCTAGGAGCCAAGGTGATACATATTGGATCTCTGTTATTTCTACAGGTTTTTAATAGACTGTATAGAGAATTATACAAATGTTGGCTCAAAGCATGCTCATTTTAATAAAGGATTTGGAATGTAATTGCTTCTATAAGTAGCACTACTTGTGACTTATGGTCCCACAGGTCAGTGTTAGTACATACATTACATGTAAATTGGTTACATCATATTTTCTCTCAGGTCACAGCTCTGCTGTTGTGGGCATCATGTGCACATCAAACGCATAAACACATTATATCACTGACTACTGATGTTTCATCTGTCCCCATCACTGCTGTTGTTTTCACTTTGAGTTAAACTATGGCTGACTGTTTGTGACTCTGTGTGCACTGGTAAATGAATGGTAATGTCCCTTTTCAAGCAGCAGAACTTCAGCATCAGCATAAAGTTTGAGGACAGCACATCACATCAAATTTTATAGCTTGCAACATTAGCCCTGAGCCTTTTAGGGTGATTTAACACTACAGTGATAGTAGGTCATCTCTACTATCAACTTTTAACTTTCTCTCTCTTGTGCATCATTCTCTGTCTCTATGTCTAATTGACTAAGACAGTTCTCTTTGTTGACATTGCATTTATCTGATAATCTTTAAGCTGTTTGTTGCTTTAGTTGTCTTTCTTGTTTTTGCCTTCTCCTATTTTCTCTCCACATTTATCTCATACCTTTGACTAATTCAGCCTCTTTGTTAAGCTACTTCAGTCAGGTTTTTAACTTTGTTTTCACTTAGTGTAAGTGTTGCACTTACTATGATGGTGATAACTTTAACAAAGTTAATTTGTCAAAGTTAGTTTATTAGACTTTTTAATTAATGTTGTACTGGTTTTCACTTAGCTATTTTAACTGAGGGGAGACTGAGTCTGTCTCTCCTTGCCTCTTGAGGACAGGGAGATCAGACCACATATTTATTGTCAGTTTTCCTCTGTCCAATACAGTATTTCAAGCCACCAGCTTGTGTACCTGTTTTGGTTATTTCATTGTTTTTGTTTATAAGGTTTTTCACAAAGATCTCTACCTTCCTTTGCCTGCAGTCATCTCTCATCACCTCTTTCTTCCTTCATTTCTTGCTGTCTCTCTAGCTCCCCGACCCAGTGCGCACATACCTGCTGGAGCTGTTTGAGCAGTATGTGGAGAAGGGTCTTCAGTTTGTGTGGAAGCATTGTACACAGGTGATTCGCCAGGTGGACATCAGCAAAGTCACCACTCTGTGCTTCCTGCTGGAGGCACTGCTTCTGGGCGAAGGAGGGCCAGATCTCAAAATGGTACAAACAAACACAAACTTTAGTCTATTTCAGCTGATGCCATTAGTCTCTTAGTGCAGATCATCGCAGTTTTGCACAATAGCTCAGCTCTGTAATCAAGACTTAGTGTCATGGGCAAGGTTTGATGACAAAAGAGAAAGGCAGCACCTTCTCTTAAACAACATATGACACTAATACCGTATAGATAATTGGACCCTACAACAAAAGCATACTGTAGGTAATGTGTATACTTTATTTTGAACCATGACATTATTTATTGATGGAGCTTCTGTCTACTTCTCTGTTGTGTTTGTGTTGATGTCAGGATTCCAAGCACCTCAACAGTGTACTATGTCAGACCTTCATATTTTGCTACCTATGGGCAGTAGGCGGCAACCTGAGCAGTTCTCACTGGGATTCTTTTGACACCTTTGTCAAAGAGCAGTTTGAAGACAACAACAATTCTAAGGTATTTAGATGTGGACACACACACAGATACATACCAAAGTAGATTAACTGCAAGTTTTGATACTATATTGGAACATTTGCAGACACCATACTTTCATAACACACATACATAAAGACAAAATGTCTTAACTGTGTCTCACATGTCCATGTTTGCTGGTAAAACTGTTCTCTGCCACTCAAAGCATATTTTGTCCCTTATTCGCATTACTGAGAGTCAAATCCATTTTCCAACGCGTTTGCTGGTATTAGCATGAAATATGAAAAAAGGCCTAAAGGTTCGCTCATATTATATATTACATCAAAGTACTTTTGATACTGGATGTGTCTAGCGGGAGCACAGCTAATCTAAAAGAGGATTCTATTATTTGATATCATTTGCTTATGTGAAATGAAGACATTAAGAAAGATTATCCATATTGTACATTTTTGTAATACCTTCAGTGGGTTGCAAGGAACACACTGGAAAGGTAAATCAGATAAAAGCTTTGTGCCAAGGTTATAAAAGTCCACTGCATATCATTACTCTCCTTTGCTAACTTTAGAGAATTATGAATCATGGGCTATAGAATGGAAGACATTTTACTATTTGTAAAGAATGAGGTGCAAAGAAATAGACGAAATAGGGCAGAGGCTGATATTATAAGTTCTTCAGCCCAACAGGAAATGGAAAGTTAATTGTTTGAGAGGTTTGACTTGGCTGGCAGTAGTGGCTGATGATTGAAGGAATGTCTTACTGACATGGACAGAACACAGTGGGGTAGGAACATGGCTCACTTAACTGAAGTCGGAGTGAACAAGCAAGTGAAAGGTTCATGAAGGCAGAGAATCATCTGGAACATCTCACATGCTTACACATCTGTTTATCTGTGAATAAGGAGCCAGTGTTGTTGTTTGTGTTTTTTTTGGTGGTGTGTGTATCATGAATGTTTTTTCAGAGAATTGTTTGTGTATACATTTTTGTGTGTTTAACGTAAGATGAAGCCAGTGCAGCTAGATCCCAGCTGTGAAGCTTCGGGGAATAAAAACTACACACACACACACACGCACAGCCATCAGTAACAGCAGGATTCACGGAAACAAATATTGCATTCATTCATATACAACATTACATGTCACAGTGAAACCTTCAAAGCATTGCATACTATAAATTACAACAGCAAAAGCAATCAAAAACAGAGGAAAGTTTCTTCAATGCTGGATTTCTAAGGATTTTATATAACTAATTACATACAGTCTCATGTTGGTACTTGTGTGCATTTTTGTGAAATTCATTACCTTAAGTATGTATGTGTGTTAATTAATCTGCATTCATATGTATCTCTGTAGCTCCCAAAGCATGGCACTCTGTGGAGCTTGTACATGAACTTTCACCACAAGTGCTTGGAGCCATGGGAGAAAATAATCCCTTCATTTAAATACAACAAAGAGCAGCCGTTTTTTGAGATGCTGGTTCCCACCACAGACACTGTCCGCTATGGATATCTGATGGAGAAACTGCTGTCTGTGCGACGTTCGGTACTCTTCACTGGCGACACTGGAGTGGGGAAGGTGAGAGTTCCTGGTATACAGTGGTACAGTGACGGTGTACAGAGATTTTCGAGGTGTAAATGATATCTCCATATAGCCCAGATATATATATTTACTCAGTAAGGTAAACACCTGGATAAGCCACCAGTCGGTTAGAAGTGAAGAAGCCTTTCGGATGAGAGGTCTTCAGGAACCTCAAGCAAATGCATTTTCCTTTGGATAGCTTTTGGAAATACCATGACCTGGATGACTGAGAATCTTCATAGATAAACATAAGGTTATTTACGCATATCTGCATGGAACCTGGTATAGACTTAGACACCCCAGGGATGAATGACTGTTAAGCTCTAATTTTATTGTGAAAATGAAACTTTTGATGTCGCAATTCAAGTATTGTAGACTGTAAAACTTGGCAGAAAAGAGCCAGTTGGTGTATGTGTTATTAAAGAATTTGTCTATCCCTTTCAGTCTGTGGTGGCTCGGGGCCTTCTTAACAGTATCCAGGAAAAGGCAGGATACCTTCTTGTCTACGTCAGCTTCTCCGCTCAGACCTCCTCCGTCTGCACACAGGAGATCATTGAGTCCAAACTGGAGAAAAAGAGGAAAAACATCCTGGGTAGGCGAACTAGTTTCTTAAGACATTATACATGTAAGACCAGTAATTTAAGGATCCGTGCCTGGTCATATGTATGCTACCTTACTGCTGACTGTTTGCATCATCTACATAACACTGTAGTTGACAGCATCCATCCATCTGTCAGTCTTACAAGTGTTAACCATTCATCCTCATTCCTTTTCCCTCCCTGTAGGTGCTCCTGGTAACAAGAAGTTAGTGGTCTTTGTGGATGACCTGAATATGCCCAAGCTGGACAGTTATGGCTCTCAGCCCCCTATAGAGCTCCTGCGTCAGTTCCAAGACTTTTCTGGCTTCTATGACAGAAACAAATTCTTCTGGAAGGAAATCCAGGTACAAATTTACACACGTAATATAAGCTAATTTTCCATGGATACGTGACTATGTTTGTGATCTGAGCTGGTTTTGGTTTTTGAAGTTCCACAGATGGCTGTTTATGTGCTTTTCTATAGATAGTTATAGTTTGTTCCTTTTATGAATCAGCAAACAAACATTCCAGCATTTTGAGAACAAATCTGTCAGATTTAGCTGTCATTTTAACAAAAAAGACAGAACTTCAGAGGTGCTACATGCTGTTACTGAAACCTGCTGCTACTGGGCGAGACAAGCTCTGGCTTTGGAATGATCGGAAAGCACCTTACTACCTCTTGCTGTTTCTTCCTGTTTCCAATCTTTATGCTAAGCTATCTACCATCCAGAAGCTCCGGTTGACTCATAGAGATGAAACTGATATTGATGTGTTCATCTAATTCTGTGGAGAACTGTTTTTTTTAACAGCATCAACTTAATTAGTAAGACATTTAATGAAGACTTGCTATTTATGTAAGAAACCCATTCATCTCATGTTCCTGTGTGTGTTTACACCTGTATGTGTGTTAACATTGTGGACCCGTATTTGTTTTCTGCATTTACAGAAAGTTTCCTGCCTTAATTTGTGCTACACAACCACAGCAATGATCCTGTTATTGCTTACTGCTAGAGACATTTGATGAAGTTTCTTATGGGAAACATTTTGATCATAATTTCATTCCTTTTATCCTTTTTTAAATTTTATCTGTCTCTCCTTTGTTTCTTACAGGGAATGACCATTGCGGCAGCGTGTGCTCCTCCAGGAGGGGGACGAAACCCTGTGACCCCTCGATTCACCCGTCACTTCAGCATGCTGTGTCTGCCCACACCCTCAGAGCACAGCCTTAAACAGATCTTCAATGTCAGAATACACTCACACACACAAACACTCAAGTACAACAGACATACAACAATTTGTATAGCTTTCAGTGAGTTGTCACATGTGTTTTTACAGCTTAAAAGCTCTATGATATCTTACTCTTGCTCCTGCTCTCTCTTCCATTTCACCCCAGCCCTTCAGTTTTCTATAGTCACACTTTATTCCTTTTTTCATGCTAGTTACAAAGTCTTTTCCTTCCCATCCTTCCCAGGCCATCCTGAATGGTTTCCTCAGTGAGTTTTCCCAGGCTGTGAAGGACTGTGCTGGACAGATTGTGGATGCAGCTGTGGAGATTTACAACCGTTTGAGTGTGGATCTGCTGCCCACTCCAGCTAAGTCCCACTATGTCTTCAATCTCAGAGACCTCTCCAAGTGTGTCCAAGGTGAGACATGAGCACACGCACACTGTTTGTTGAACAGACTCACACAGAGCTCATTGGACACCCAGGAGTCTGCATGGAACAATTGCAGTTGTTGATGAAAAGATAAACACAAATATGAGAGAGATAAAGGAAAACGTGCATAAAAAGACAAGAGGCGCAGGCATACAGTATGTACACCCTCTCTTTTCCTCAGGAACACAAACTAAGCTTTGGATTTGCAGAAAAAGACTGACAGAGACAGACAGTGTCTAAATCTTTGTACCCCCACAGCATTGGACACAGTTCTGATTTATTTCTTCAAGCCACATTACTAACATTTATAAGCTCTGTCTCAGCCTCATGCTCCCAAATCGTCTGCACCATCACCCCGTCTGCCTCCTTTCCCTCTCTCCCTCTCTTCTTTTTGCCAGCAGGCATCATCAGAACATGAAGATGAACTGATTTGACTTCTACCACTGTCTTCTACCCACTACTTGTTTAACATGGACAGAGTGCATTACTCAAAGACACAGTTCCCTTTAGCAATATATACAGTATTGTTAGTGAGGGGTAATAAACCAGCCATCCTATCCCATTGTCTGATATTGTTGACATCATAATGCCTCTCTCTGTGCAACTTTATTTTCGATTCTCTTTGCATTCATATGTTTTCATATGGTGAGCAGCAAAAACTTTCTTCTTCAGAAACACTGTTTATACTGTCCATCAGATGTGTGGATATTGTTTCACATTCTTTAAGAGTCTCACATATATAAAAAGACTCACACATCTAAATTTTCATTCTTAGATCTATATCATTTTTCTTTCCTTTTTCATTTTACGCATCATGTAGCTCTATAGGGTTTTTCACAATGTCTCAAGTTGCTGTGCTTTTGTTTCTTTTTATTGTTTTGTTTTAGCTGCAATATTTTTTCATAAGATCTTTTTTTCATCCCATTGAACCTAAGTAATATTCATATTTATTTAAAGTGAAAAAAAAAAAATCCAGCAAATCTCCTTTCTATGCATTTTTCCCCTCTCTTGATGTTCAGGCATATTGCAGTGTGAGCCAAGTCAAGTGAGAAATAAGGACCAGATCTTCCGTCTCTTCTGCCACGAGTGTCAGCGGGTGTTCCATGATCGACTCATCAACAACCAAGATAAGACCTATTTCAACACCATCGTCTGTGAGATGGCCAGTAAGAGCTCTCACAAAGACTGCTCTCATGGTTTACTTTGCTAAATACACAAAGTGTTTGAATCCTGCACGTGCTGAACTACTAAATGTCACTCTACCCAGTTTCCACTTTTTCTCTGTTTTTACCAGTTGAAGAACAGCCCTCTTTATGACCCTTTCTCTCTCTCTGCCAGGCAGATATTTTAGTATTAATTTGGAGCCCTCATACTTTGTGACTCAGCCCATCATATTTGGAGACTTCATCAAGGTCAGATATTCTAATAGAAAGTTCTTGACAAGTTCAGAAAACATTTAATTTTACAACATTTAATAATGTTTACACTGAAATACTTCACAACTTTTATTTATTCCTTCTGCCTTCCATCTCATAAACCCTTATAGGTGGGTGCAGAGAAAGAGGATCGTCTGTATGAGGACCTGACAGACATGAATAAGATCCAGACTGTCCTCCAGGACTACCTCGATGATTACAACATGACCTTTTCCAAGGAGACCAAGTTGGTTTTCTTCCAGGATGCCATTGAGCATGTCTCTAGGTGTGTATTTTCAAACTTACACAATTGAGTTTCCAGATTTTTTTTGTAGGTTGACGTGTTATTTGGTTGTTGGTGGTACTGCAAGAGGAAAGTTACACCAAAGAAGTTAACATATGTCAGTGATGATGATACAGTGTCTCTTAAATGTTTAGATGGCTTTTGATAGAATCAATTTGTTTGTGTACACAAAGTCTCTGCACATGTGATTATCAATGGTGTTGTATCAAGCAATATAACTTTTAATAGCGTTAACTGTCTTGCTCAAAGACACTGTGAAACAATACATAGCTTACATGGCGTGGGACCTGTGATATCATATCTGCAGATATCATATATCATAACCACAGCATTTCATGCTTTTTTGTTTCAAGTGGTGACAGTGATTTGGCCTCTTATCTTCTAGGATTGTCCGTATGATTCGCCAGGAGAGAGGCAATGCTTTACTAGTAGGAGTGGGAGGTACAGGCAAGCAGTCACTCACCCGGTTAGCAGCCCACATGTGTGGGTACCGCTGCTTTGAGATTGAGCTGAGTCGAGGCTACAACTATGACAGCTTCCATGAAGACTTGAGGAGGCTTTACAAGATGGCTGGTGTGGAGGGCAAAGATATGGTGTTCCTATTTACAGACACTCAGGTATGATGGAAGGACTTGGCTGATGTTAAAACAGTAGACATTCTTTTCTTTTTGTACATCCAAGTTTAATTACTGCTGTTCACTTTCTCTTGCCTGTTGTAGATTGTGGTGGAGGAATTTTTGGAGGATATCAACAACATGTTGAACTCTGGCGAGGTGCCCAACCTGTTTGAGAAAGATGAGCTGGAACAAGTGTTGGCTGCTACTCGCCCTAAAGCCAAAGAGGCTGGAATCAGTGAGGAGAACAGGGATGAGGTACAGGCAGACACAAACACATACCATACTATAAAAAGCATATATCATTCAGGTAGTGAAAATACAGTTCAATATACGTCTGTAACATGTGCAAACAAACAGATGGATTCAGATTGCCTGTAACAGTGATGAATAAATGGGTTGGAAAGTTGCCAAATTTCATGTCTATCAGTGGGACTTCTTGTATGGTTAGCTTCTTTTTTTGGTAGATTTTATTAATATAATTTGTTCCACATTAACCACAAATCTGACACTCACAAACAATACCAACACAGTTGGCAACAACATTTTTTTAATAAACCAATTTCTACAAAGTACAAAGAAATGCCTCTCGCTGTAACGTTTAGGTTGTTCAGTTAAAACGAGAGTTCATCTATGTAAAAAACTGCAGTAATATCTAAGAGAAGTAAAATAAAGACTGACAACTGTCAGCTGCTAAAACGTAGTTAAGAACTTACATAACACCTCAGAAACAACACACATACACAGTGTTTTCCACAATGGGCCAAAATAGCCATAGACTCAGGGCAAGAACTGTCACTTTAAAGTCAGTGCCCTCAAGCGAGCTGTAAGAAAACATTAGCCTCCAATGTTATTTGCTGAGACCAAAGCTCAGAATTACAGAATCTTCCCTGCATGTGTGTGTGTGTGTGTATATTTTCTGTGTGTGTGGTCATGCCTTCAGGTGTTCCAGTACTTCATCTCTCGTGTGCGGGAGAAGCTGCACATTGTGTTGTGTATGAGCCCCGTGGGCGATGCCTTCAGGGCTCGCTGTCGCATGTTTCCCTCACTGGTCAACTGCTGCACCATTGACTGGTTTGTACAGGTAGGCTGAGACAGCTCTATCCAGACAGCTGAGGCCACATGTATTCATGTGTACTTCTGTGTTTGTGAAACTGAATGTTATTATCATGTATTTATTATTTATTCCTTTTACCCTCCTGTGCCCAGTGGCCTCGTGAGGCGCTGTTCTCTGTCTCTCAGGCTTTCTTCCAGAATGTGGACTTTGGCAGCGAAGAGCTGAAGCAGAGCTTCTCAGCCATGTGCGTGGAGATACATGTTAGTGTCACTGACATGGCTGAGCGCTTCTACACAGAGCTGAGACGTCGATACTACACCACACCTACCTCCTACCTGGAGCTCATCAATCTCTACCTGGGCATGCTTGAGGAGAAGAGACAGCAGTTAGTGCTTGTATGTTTAACCCTCAAAATGCATAAGCAGTTACCAAGTAATCACTTAAGTGATTAGTTGTTATCTGTAATTTTCTCTGTGATTAGCTTATTTTTGGCCATTGCTGTGACTTTAATATATTTTGTCTTATTTTGTTTGTCCATGAATAGGCCAGGGATCGGGTTAAGAACGGTCTCACCAAACTCCTGGAGACCAATGAACTGGTGGACAAAATGAAAGTGGACCTGTCTGCTCTGGAGCCAGTCTTGAAACAAAAGTCCATTGATGTTGATGCCCTCATGAAGAAACTGGCTGTCGACCAGGAGAGTGCTGATGAGGTGTGTGTGTGTGTGTGTGTGTGTGTGTGTGTGTGTGTGTGTGTGTGTGTGTGTGTGTGTGTGTGCGTGTGCGTGTGCGTGTGCGTGTGCGTGGTGTGTGTGTGGGAGAGAGAGGGAGAGAGGGAGAGAGGGGAAGAAAAATAGACACTCTAAAATGTCCAAAAAAAGCATGATACCCTTTTGTCATTTCTATAGTGTTTATCTGTTCATAATACAAAAATATATCTTTGTCATAGGTGCGTAAAGTAGTTAAAGAAGATGAAGCTTTAGCAAAGGTCAAAGCTGAAGACACCCAGGCCATAGCTGATGATGCCCAGAGGGACCTGGATGAGGCTCTGCCAGCCCTGGAGAGTGCCAATCAGGCTCTTAATTCTCTAGACAAGGCTGACATATCTGAGATCAAGGTGTTCACCAAACCCCCAGACCTAGTCATGACTGTCATGGAGGCTGTCTGCATCCTGCTCAACTGCAAGTCAGTATGCTTCTCTCTTTCTCTCCAAAAAAAAAAACAAGACTTTTCTCCTCAAAGATTTTTGGTATGAGTTTTATCTCTGCCTCTAACATGAAAGTTCCCTTCTCTTCAAACTCACAATGCACAAATTATGTCACATCCTAATATTCTGTTTCAGAAGGAAATATATCAAACTAGAGATGCCATCTACTGGGGCTTTTTTCATAATAACGGCAGGAACACAAAGGACAGACCAGACATTAAAGGCTTGGTGAAATATTATATATAATCTCTATATAATGAATGTTTCATTTCGTTCAGCACAACAGATTTAATTCAACACCAATAGCAAATGGTCGTCTGTAGAAAATGTCTAATTTCTGTTGGATCAAAATAAAATACCTGCACATATCAAAGGTAATAGGACAAGAGAATACAAAAAAGGAAGAACGTCAAAAGAAGAGATAGTCATCAAGCATCCTGATCACGTTCCATTTATCATGATAATCCATCACCATAATCACAACCACCTTCATCAGATTAGATGAAGGTGGTTGATAATAATTAGGCTGAAATCTTCAGCCTAATTATTATCAACATCATTTCAGAAATGACGATCACTATTATAATCACCCAAATCTTCTCTGTTGTTTTACATTGTATCTGCCAAACGTATGAGATTTGGGCCTATTTTTCAATCCCATATAATTTTTTAGTCAGCATTCAGGGGGATTACCCTACCATCTCATGACTCAGCGCTTATCCCTCTGTCAACCCTTAAATGTCATCAGACAGTAATGTGCTGCATTGCTGCACTAAATCCAGTCCTGCCCAATATCCTATCTGCTTTAACCTTTTATCACCCACTGTTCTGCTGACAGCATACTGACGCTATGCAGAGCTTTCACTTACTAATAAATCCATGACAAGTTACATTACTATGAATGTGTAATATATCTGTTGATAGATAATACTCTTGTCTTTTGTTTCTTCATGTTCTGAGTTAGGCTGTGAGTCTTACTGTTGAATTGCGTTATGTGATTTGTAACCATTATGAGTATCTCAGAGTGGAGTCCATACATTATATTTCCAATATCATAGCTTGCAGTATTTTATAGTAGCATGTGTTTTGGTTATTTGTAAGCACTGTTTCATTCTTAAATCATTGCTAGAGGTTAACAGTTCCAGGCTGGGTTTTCTAATTCATGCACCATGTACTATGAACAGCCAAACTGAAAATCAGCATGCATAATATTTTTCAAAATATTTGTTTTGTTTCCATTTAAATGAAAGTATTATCTTAGTTTCATTTTTTTTAACAACTTGTATGCCATTTTCCTCACAGACCAGACTGGGCCAGTGCCAAGCAATTACTGGGAGATGCCAATTTCCTCAGGCGTCTGACAGAGTATGACAAGAACAATATCAAGCCTCAGATCCTGCTGAAACTGCAAAAATACATCAACAACCCTGATTTCATACCTGAGAAGGTCAGTCTAGATTTCATGTCAGAAATTCTGATATTTCGTCCTTTGTTGAGTACTCCTCAGCATAAACAGATTGTGGTGAAGTTGGAATTCAAATACTTTGGCAAACAGAAGTTTTGATCATGACTCTATGGCCTTACACATGCCACTGAAATGAGCTATCCTGATTTTTGACTGCATAACCTGGCTATAAATTATTGAATATGATACAGTGGTTACATGTTTCAGTGTCTGCTGCTTGGTGTACATCCTGATTGTTTTGCTTCTTTTAGGTGGAGAAGGTATCCAGAGCCTGTAGATCAATGTGCATGTGGGTCAGAGCCATGGATCTTTATGCTAGAGTTCTCAAAGAAGTTGGCCCCAAGAGAGAAAAACTGGCCAAGGCACAGGTCAGTAGTGTAATATGCAATATGTATATTAGTTCTACCCCATGTACAGTACTTAGTGCACAGTAGAATACTCATGATTTAAAATCTCATTGCTGCCTATTTCTAAATGAAATCTATTACAATCAAAGCCTTCATCCGCTACGCACCAATCCATTCTGTGTTCAGTAAGTCCCACCAAAGATGCCCCTCATACATTAGACCCAATGATGAGAGTGAAAGTGGAAATTGGCCCAAATATTCTTTAAATCTTTTAATAACGAATGTTCCCTCTGTCTTTTTCTCCCTCTAACCCTAACCCGTGCAGGAGGAGCTGGATATGACCATGGCGACCCTGAGGGACAAGCAACAAAAGCTTCAGGAGGTGGAGGACCAGATCAAGGTCCTACGGGAGCAGTTTGACAGCAGCTTAAATGAGAAGCAGGATTTGGGTGAGGGCTGCACCCTTTTACATGAAATCACTTTAAGTTGTGAATTTATTCACATAAAATAGATGTTATGTGGAAATCTATAGAGATGGAGCAAATTCCAACAGGAAATTGACTCTTGTTTGTCTACTATGTCTTTCAGTGTTCAAGGAGGTTTCATAACCCATTGAAATTGAAGAAGAAAAACAAAGTCTCCCAGCATTCTAATGTTAATACTAATATTCTTTTTTGTCTCTGTCTTTGTGAATCTTTTCCTTCCTCAAAGTTAACACCATGGCTCTGACGCAAGCTCGGTTGACCAGGGCAGGGAAGCTAACCTCTGCTCTTGGTGATGAGCAAATACGCTGGGAGGAAAGTGTTGCCCTGTTTGAGCAAGAGATTATTAACGTTGTGGGAAACGTCTTCATTGCAGCTGCCTGTGTAGCCTACTATGGAGCATTCACTTCCCACTATAGACAGCTGGTAAGTACAGGGAGTGTTTTTAGGGCAGCTTTGGTATACACCATGGATAACTGATGGATGGGACCTGTATGAGCATCTTGTAGACTCTTACACCTTAAGGCAATACAGAGCACTGCAGAAGAAATAAACTGAGCCCAGTTGCCTCATTATTGTACTTGTGCCTCTTCTGTGAGATGTAATTCCCATTACAGTAATAGCACTGAAGTGAATCTGTATGTACAATATTAAAACACAGAAGTGATAAAACAAAAGTTATTAAAAAGGGAAAAATTGTGAAGTGTACATCCTCGTTCAAACAAAACAAATAAAGGAAAGTAGTGAAGTAAAAATTCATGCCCTTGTTTGTACGTGTGTTTGTGCTCCCTTTCCCCAGCTAATTGACCAGTGGATAATACAATGCCAGGAGCTGAACATACCCATCAGTTCCAGCTTCAGCCTGATCAACATTATGGGTGACCCATTTGTCATCCGCCAGTGGAACACAGAAGGGCTGCCTCGTGACACCGTCTCTACAGAGAACGGGATCCTGGTGACCATGGGCCGCCGCTGGCCTCTTATGATTGACCCACAGGATCAGGTAAATTAAAAACTACGATTAAGGCAGCTCTCATTTGGTGTCTTTCAGGAGGGAATTGTTGTTTATCAGTTCATTATTCAAGGACGTAAATTCTTCATTCATCTATTTAACCCAAAGTATCACACATTGTGTCATGTGAACATATACACACTTGGTTATAACCTTAAGTAAATAATATTTTCTCCCACAGATTCCTTGTCTCCTTGATTTCATTAGATTTAAAACACTGGTTACATGGCTGCAGTACCAGCATAAAGAACAGAAACCCCCCAAAATAGAACTTCCTGTCAGACACGGTCAGAGACAAAGTCACAGACAGGCCCCTGCCCCAGGACATACACACAATGTCCAGCTTTCCCTCATAGAAAGAAAGGACACAAACCAGCTCACTCAGATTTGCCAACATGTGCAGGACAGAAATATTGTCACAGCTTCATTTTTAGGCCTTCATGTAGCTCTCTGCTCTTTGTCCTGACCTCTGACAAGTCTAATCTGCTTTCCTGTCGTGTTTGAGTGTTTTTCCCCTCCATCCCTCTAACTTTCCCTGTTGTTCTTTCACATTTTTACAATAAACAAAAGATGTAAAGAGGCCATCTTTTCATCACATTAGATAAAGGCTATTTCTTTCACCCTCAGGCCAACCGATGGATCCGCTCCAAGGAGGCCAAGCATGGTCTAAAGGTGATCAAGCTGACAGACCCAAACTTTCTTCGTACCTTAGAGAATGCCATTCGTATGGGCATGCCTGTACTGCTAGAGGAGGTAGGAACACACTACCCATGTCATGTTAGACATGCTTGATCATACTATTTTTTTTTTTACCATTTTATGGTTAAAGAAATAGTTTCATAATTGATTTAACTTATAAAACATTTATTGGACAGTATGTGTGTATGTTCTAGTATTCCTCTGCATCATGTACTGTGTGTGGCTAGTTAAAGGAGACCCTAGATCCAGCGCTGGAGCCCATCCTGCTGAAGCAGACGTTTGTGGCAGGTGGACGGACATTAATCCGACTCGGAGACTCAGATATTGACTATGACAAAAACTTCAGGTTCTATATGACCACTAAGATGGCCAACCCACACTACCTACCAGAGGCAAGGACAACACGCACACGCACACACACACACACACACACGCACACACACTCTTTTGAATCTGCAGATTAGGTTCAACTGGTATAAGCAATACCACTCATAATGAAAATGCATTCTGTTTATCTTTGACAGTTTCACTTTGTGCTGTTCAGTTTAATGTATGTATGGGTTTGTGTTACCTTTCAGGTGTGTATCAAAGTTACAATCATCAATTTCACTGTGACCAAGTCTGGCTTGGAGGACCAGCTGCTTAGGTGAATAGACAAAGATGAAAAACAGATCCCATCCCATCCTAAACATGTGATTCACCTTTACAAACCACTATAACTCTTTGTATCTCAGCCTTTTTCAGGTGATATTTATACTTTATCTATTTTCTTCCACATTCACATTCTTTTCTCTCCCCCTCTTCCTCTCTCCAGTGATGTGGTGCGTCTCGAGAGTCCACATCTTGAGGAACAGAGGAATGAGCTGATTGTGCGTATCAACGCTGATCGCAATCAGCTGAAAGATATCGAAGACCGCATACTTAAGCTTCTCTTCACCTCTGAGGGGAATATACTAGATAATGAGGAGCTTGTTCAGACTCTCCAGGAGTCAAAGGTAAATCTGGGACAAGGCAAAAGAAATGTGGATGCTTGTCTTGTTCTTTATTGTTAAGATGATAAATATGACATAATCTGTCATCATCTAAGAAGATAATTTTTCACCTTTGTTTGGAATTTTTCTTTCCTTCTTTACTTTCCCACATCTGTTTGCTGTTCCTCTCTCTTTTCTTCTGTATTTTCCTCTCTGCACCTCAGGTGACTTCTGAGGCTATAAAGCACCGTCTTGAGGAAGCAGAGGCTACTGAGCTGATGATCAACTCTGCAAGGGAGCGCTACCGACCCGTGGCCACCCGAGGCTCTGTCTTGTACTTTGTCATCGCGAGTCTCTCTGAGATCGATCCTATGTACCAGTTCTCCCTCAAGTACTTCAAACAGGTGAGAGAGAGCCGTTTGTTTTTTCGTTTTATTGTTTTGGTTATTTTGCAGTCCACAGATAAATCTCCATTCCATCCAGTTTTTAAAGCTTTTTGTCAGGAACATAATATGAAAAGGCTTCAAGCAGCCATGTAGCATAATTATTTTCTTCATGTTGAATATGTCTCTGCCCCATTTGTGTTCCTTTCTTTCACCATTTTTAGCTATTCAACTCCACCATTGAGACCTCAGAGAAAAGCAGTGTATTAGAAGAGCGTATCCAGATCCTACTGGACCAGATCTTGCTCAACTCCTACATCAATGTGTCCCGGGGCCTCTTTGAGCAGCACAAGCTCATCTACAGCTTCATGTTGTGTGTAGAGATCATGCGGCAGCGTGGGGAGATTTCTGATGGGGAATGGCAGCACTTCCTGAGAGGAGCTACTTCCCTGGAAAAGGTGAGGTGTGGAAAAAGTGCACGAATGTTCATGGATAAATGATTCAAATTATTTATCAATCACTTCAGCTGAAATTGATGGATTTTTAATAATTGTCTCTGCTTCTTCTAACTCCAGTCCATGCCATTTTCCAGTTGACTGACTTAAACCTGTTTGGGGGAGGTCTATATCTTGAGTCATATCTTTACTCTATAGTACATTGTGAAATCACTTTTTACTAGGTTATAACATCAACACCCCCACTACATTCAAACTAAGCTATGATTTGAAAATACACATAGTTGGTGCAACAGGCTTAAGAGTTATTGAGCTGAATAGCTGAATTACATCCGTTCAGCTTTCCAGAGTCTGGATACAGCAGAATGGCCAATTGTTAGTAAGGAGATTTGACCACTGACGCCAGAAGGAATCATAAGGCATGAAGCTTAATTGCCTGTAGGCGCAGGGAGATAACGGCCCATTTTTAACTGTGTCATGAGTTCTAAATTAAAAAAATAATGAATTTTTTTCATCTTTTTTTGGCTCCCAGGTATTCTAATAATTTGTAGAAAATAAAGAAATTTGTTACAGTTTGTTGGCTGGTTCCTCTTAACTATGGATAAACACTGTGTGGTTTTACTTTCCCCTTGCAAAAACACCCCAGGTTGGCCTGTGGGCAATATCTTCATTCTCTCCCCCTCTCATGTCCTGTCTCTCAGGATTGAGTTGATAGAAAAAACGCCCAGGCTGTCTCTCTCTCGCTTATTGCTGAGAAACTAAGAGACTGATGGAAACACAGACTGTAGGAGAGACACAAAAGAGCTTATGAGAAAGTACTTCTGTGGAGAGGCTGACAGAATAAATATTTCTGTGAACGAGAGATAAGAAAAGGAGAGTATCTCTGTTTCTCAGCTGTACATACAATCTGCATGTAGCATGCTAATAGGCATTGAGCAATCAATGCAAAAGTCTCAGTAGCTCAAGTCAGACATACTGTCAGGTCCTTCTGGACACCTTCAGAGGGACGAAACAAGGTCATACAAGCTTCTAAGAGTCCCATTGACCTCAGAATATCCTCACTCGCATATATTTCAATGGTTTTCTTTGAGTAATTGCCTTTTTTCTCTCTTCTTTCTCTGTCTCTATACTATATCTCTCTATAATTCTTATCTTCTCTCTCAAACGCCCAGCGGGACATAAGGGTGTGCAGCTAAGGCACCACTGATTTGGGCAATAAATAAAGGGAAAGGTCGAGTAGAGCAATGACTAAAAGGACCACTGAGATTTAGCTCTGTATTTTTTTTGAAGAGTTGAGAAGGTTTTGAGACCACAATGCAGATCAGTCAGTGCCACCCGGGGGTATATTCCTGTTTTCATCCACCGTTTGGCTCTCATTTATATGGCATTTGTTAGGCTGGAGGTGCTGCCTGTCAGCCATCGTGATCTTCATGCTAATGCTGTCCATGCTTTCTTCTCTTTCACCTGTGTCTTTCTGTCCCCTGTCTTTGCATTGCACCTTCAATACATCCATCATCTATGCTTCTTTTGCATATTTTCAGTGCTTTTCAGATTTGTCATTGCATTTCCGTGCCACCATCGCTAATCTATGTCAACCTTCCTTAGATGTTTTGAATCATATTCTGTTTACACTTTTATTGGCATCCTTTTTATTCTTATTTACTGCCTCTTTTCTCAAAGTCTGTTCATCTTTTTCCCATCTCCTTCCTTTATTGTTATAATCGTCTCCTTTTGTATTTCCCCATCTTCCAGATCTATGCAGAACGCCCAGATGTGCTGTGGCTAAGTGATTTTTACTGGCAGACGTGTTGTGAGCTGGAGGACGCACTGCCCTGCTTCAAGGACATCTCCAAGGAAATCACCAGAACCCATATCAACATCAAGCTGGGTAACCCGACCCCACTGTCACATCCTGGCTGATCCAGCAACATTAGCTCATGATGTTTCTGATAATATACAAGGACTAGAAAACTTGGCCTAGATACAAAACATAATTTTTCACTGTCAGTCTTCACTATTCAAATCATTCTTCTACCATTCCTTTACCACATAGTGTACAAATCTGATTGTACACTGTTACAAAGGTCATACATAAAATTTGTGTAGCATTAAACGACAGTCGCCTCTCCTTTAGGACGTTTTCAAGCATCTATTAATCCAGAGACCTGGGAAGGCTATGAGTCAGAGTTGCCTCCTCTTGAGGAGTCCAAGGAGGTGAAGAAGGACAGCGGTATCAGAGGTTACTGGAATGAGAGGCTGGGGGCTTTCCAGAAGCTAGTCCTTATCAAGAGCTTCATGGAAGAGAAGGTGAGCCTATATGAAATCTATAAAAAGATACAGTATTTATTAAGGTTTTGGGGATTGTCTGTGTTTCCAGATTTACAGGATCATAGGTGGCGTTTTAGATGACAAGAACTGTTGTCGGTGTCAGATGTTGTTTTTTAGATTTTTAAACCCAGCAAAGATTTTGCTGATTTACAATTATTCTGCCGTGCAGCCCTCCCTGGAGCCCTCAGCAAGACAAGCCAAAACAAAAAAGCATTCTTCTGTCCTGAGCAATCCTATAGAAAACCAGGCACATCAGCAACTGGATCTTAGAAAACGAAGCCTTCCAGTCTCTGCAGTGATGTTCTTCTTTTGATAAAAAATACCTGTTTGCCTTTTACATATTGTTTCTAATTATGCCCATATAATGTCCCTCTTCCCCACCCCCATGGAGCATACCCTGTGTCAAATTTTTCTTTTATGTCTAATCCTTCTTTTAAATTAGATTTTCTTACATTGATGCTGTCTCTTTACCATTTCCTTTGTCATACTCTCTTTGTCGTATCATTCTTCCTTACTGTCCTTTCCAGGTGGTGTTTGCAGCAACAGAGTTTGTGATTGTCAGCCTCGGGAAGCAGTTTGTGGAAAACCCTCCAGTTGACCTGGCTAACCTCTACAACGACATGTCCCCCGCCACCCCACTGGTTTTCATTCTCAGCACAGGATCGGACCCTATGGGTGCCTTCCAACGTTTTGCAAAAGAGAGAGGATGTCTCGACAGGTTAAAAAAAAGATACTCGTCATACCACATGATGATCTTATACCTGATCATATTGATGATAATAAAAGTTGTGTATGGGTAATCAGAGGGGTATTTCCATGTGTCTGTGTCTCTCAGAGTTGAGTCCATCTCACTGGGTCAAGGCCAGGGGCCTATAGCTGAAAAGATGATTCATGCAGCTCTGACGAGTGGGAACTGGGTCTTTCTGCAGAACTGCCATCTGGCTGTCTCCTGGTTGTTAGCCATGGAGGAGCTCATCAAGACCTTCACTGAGCCTGGTATGGAAGCATTTGCATAGAAACACTTACATGTAACTACATGCATGATGACACATGGGTTAACCAGCATGACATCAGTTTCAGATGTGGCTGCTGTCCCATTTTTCATCACATTTTGTACTGTTGCTCCTGAAAATAAGATCGATCCACTTTGGAATTTTAATAAGTAATAAGTTCATTTAAATGTTTAAGACATTTTTTCCCAATTCATGCCATTGTGGTTGACTGTACATGAATTCCATACGAGAAAAAGGGCTCCAGTTTAGTTCCATGCTTAACAGATGGACAAGTTCATATCTATAGCCTCTTTTTTACATGTTGGGTATGTGGCATGTGTAAATCTGCATGTATAAAAAAAAAGCAATGGTGGTGAGTGGTCTTGGAATTTGCTGATTCAGGGCATAGTAACATCTCTGTGACTTGTCCTGTGCAGCAGAAATGGTTGAAGAGAGCCCAGCTCACTGCAACTTGAAAAAATGCCAAGAACATATAGAAGACACAAGCAAATACATAACACAACATAACTGAGCTCCAGGGGACACAAACGACTAAATGACTGGTGTTTTTGTAGTTGTGGCTTTTCGCAGCCTATGTATCAGTGAAAAAAATGCTTAAATATGTGGTCTTTAGAGAGACGACCACAAGTTGTTTTTTTTCTTTGTGTATGGTTGTGAATAATGTTCCTTTCTGTGCAGATACATCAATCCACGAGAATTTCCGTTTGTTTCTCAGTTCCATGCCTACCAAAGTATTTCCTGTTACAGTGCTTCAGAACTCTGTCAAGGTAATCACACACACACACACACACACACTCACACTCTCTCTTCCACTATAATCTCACTTCAGTTCATTTCATTTGATGATGGTCTGTCAAAGATTCCTCAGCAGGATTAATGTTCCCAGTATGAAGAAATGTGTTGCATTCACTTCCAATGTGAAATAGTTTATCTTTGGACAAGTCTGCATTCTCTCCAGTGAGTAGTACAGTCTGCCATTACATGTAGCTCTTTATCATTATTCTTCATGAAGAGTATTCAGACACATGCCTGGAAAGCAAATATTCTAAATGTTCATAATGAGTCTAACTTCTTACACCTCTGTGGGAAACTTAAAATTGACACTGAACATATTGCAACTGTACCAGAGTCTATTAATAATTCATTTCAATGCTGTGGTATATGCAAGACATAGTAGCTTAAAGCTTAAAGAAAATGCATTAATTACTGAAAGAAACCTTCAGTGTACTGTTTAACAGCTGCTATTTGCTAAATAGGCAAAGATCTCACTTAAATTAATAGTAGATGTCACAAATCAGGAAGTTGAAATATGGGATGCGTGTATACTGTACATTATGTGGGACAAACCACAGACTCAGAAGAACTTAAAATAATGGAAAGGAATGAGAATGATCAGGGGCATATTCTGGTCTGCCCTAATTTTAACACTGCCAAGTTTTTGGTCTAAGAAGCACAAGTCACAAATCTTATTAGCTAGAGCACCAGCTCCCAAATCTAGGAAAAGTCAGGGATTCCTCCATCACTACGAGCCACTGCCATCATTCTGCCTTTTAATGAATAGCTATGCTCTTTGTCCACTAGAAAAATGAGCTATGATGACTCAGGAAGATTTCAATCATCTTTTGGAGAGACTAGCAGGATAAATCAAACCATAAAGACCCTTTGTAGACCTTGTATTGTCCAACACTTTTGTTATATAGCACATGATTTACTGGGTAGAAAGAAATAAAGCTGGCTTCGCAGTCATCACTTGACTCGTCTGGTGAGGCTGTGGTTATAGATTTGATGCCACATGTCATCCATAGCGACGAGGTCGACCTCACTCTTGCTCTTAGCATATGATTTCCCCCCATATTTTTGAGTAAAACTTGTCCTGAACAGCTGCATAAATAAACTCTTTGATCTAGTCTTAGAAAAAAATGTATTGTGGATACAGCCTTAGGAATGTTAGGGCTCCAGGCAAAGCAGTTGCACTGGGATTTAATCCGTCTCAGAGTTTCTTCTATGCTTTAACACACACACTGTTAAACTAATATTTGGAACAATAATCCACAATTGCTCTTTCTTTGGTGGATGCTACTGTGAAAAGATAATCTGCACCAGGGGTTATTTGCCTGCTTATATACTCAATAATTGGCAAGTGAAATTTTTAAGTTAGTTCCCAGTATATGTTGTCTAAATGAGCTATGTAATCATTGATTTTATTGATCAAATATTCATAACTGCTTAACGGTCCTCTCACTAATTACCATAATGAACCTTACTGATATACAGTATGGTTCGACTTGTGTTTACGGTTCTGCTGGGACCAGGTTTTGTCTGCAGTATAAACCTCACATGACAGTTGATTATCCAGCTTTCAGGGTTAGCAACAAAGCAAATGTGATGTGAGTGTGAGTTATACACAGGCTCCCATAAGGGAGAACTGTATGAGAGCTAGAAGTATCAAAGCTAGGCAGACAGGCTGGATGCACAACGTGGAGGAATGGCCTGAGCCCAGGACTTTTGGCAGCCTGAGTAGGACTCAGGACTCCAGCCTGTGGTCTCCTCAACAGCATCATCAAGCCCTCTGTGTTTCTCTTTTGTCATTTCCAGGTGACCAATGAGCCTCCCAAAGGCCTGCGAGCCAACATGCGACGGGCCTTCACAGAGATCTCCAGCGATTTCTTTGAAGACCACATTCTGGGACGCCAGTGGAGGAAGATCATCTTTGGAGTCTGCTTTTTCCATGCAATCATCCAGGTTACATACACCTTCTCTCAGAACTTCACACGTACCGGATCATTACTGCTTGATGTGCCTGGAAGTATTTAACTTTCTTGTTGTATGCTGTTGTATGTGTTTGCATTGTGTCTGCTTGTCATTCTTTGTATGTCTCGTCCTTATGTAATGTAGGAGAGGAAGAAGTTTGGGCCTCTGGGCTGGAACATCCGCTATGAGTTTAATGACAGTGACAGGGAGTGTGCTCTGCTCAACCTCAACCTCTACTGCAAAGATGGCACCATCCCTTGGGATGCTCTCATCTACATCACTGGTAGGGAAGCCAACACACACGGATAAGTGTGTGTATATATTTGCACGCAGTTCATATGTTTGGGGTTTTGTGTGCGGTAGGTTTTTTTTTTTTATAGTGTACTGCTCCAGTAACATTTTCTATATATAATCCACATTAATTTAGCTTTGGAAATACATCACTAAGTGCAATGTACAAAGCATTCCTTGAAACTTGAGATTGTTTGGCTTTAAACAAGGCAAATGAGTGAATGGAAACTCTCTTTCTATCATTATTTGGTTCTATTAGTTGGCATGTTTGTTGTGTTACTAGTGTGTGGCACTGTTGTTTTGTCAACAGCACACACATTTTCAGCATCAAGGGACACAGGGAAAGCAAAATATTTGAACATTTCAGAAAACAGGACAGTTCTGTAACACAATTTCTCTCCGCTCTGCGGCTGTGATCTCGTGTTTGTTCAGCTCTCACTCACTGAACTTTTGCTGCTCTCTGCCTCTTGGCTGTTGTTCATTAAAATAAAATGAAAAACACACAGCAGACAAAGAAATCAAACTGTTGGAGTGGTGAGGTTGATGTAATATGAAATAGTTTGACAAATCATAGCATTTTTCATGGTACAATGAGGCAATGAGGTGTCCACCCCATTTACACCTATGAGGGTAGACAAAACAAAACAAAACACCTGCCAGATGGCACATTTTTCTCCAATTTGAACATCACATTTCACATCATATCATAACAGGGTTCATGCTTTAGTGTGTAAACTTATTTGTTCTTGAAGTCTTTTTCTTATTTCAATTAGATAAACAGTTACAGCAATAATTCATTTCCAAACATGAAACTAAAAACTTTTTTAAAATGTAGTTTTATTTTTGTCATATATCCTGGCCGCCCATATGAGCTCAAATTAAATTTCAGCTGAATTTAATCATGTCAGTTTAATATTGTTTATCCTGGGCTCCTTCAAAGTTATTATGGAGAAGAGGAGGGATCCCTTTCATTAACAATACTCATCATATCTCTAAAGTTCATTTGTTTCCCTAATCTGGTTTTCAATTACACCTCTAAATGATTATGTGCTGCGTTCAGTCTTAGTGGAGCACACCACATCAAATTGATGGCTCTCATTGTTGTTATCACACTACTGTGTTATTAGGTTAATCCTTAATTCTAACAGTCCTAGTGAGCCAGAGCTGCACACACTCTTTGCAGGAAAGAATTTGGACTCAAACCAAGCATGATATTGCCTTTCCTCTTTTAGAACCAGCAGTTCCTCTCTTCTGGTGCGAAAAAATGGATCTGCTAGCTTTACCATGCCTGCAGCTTACTAAGAGCTTCAGCAGAGATGCGTCCGATTATTCACTTCCTTCCTTACTGTTTTACATAACTGTATGGATCTTTACAGAAAATA
This sequence comes from Toxotes jaculatrix, assembly GCF_017976425.1. Classification (NCBI taxonomy): domain Eukaryota; kingdom Metazoa; phylum Chordata; class Actinopteri; family Toxotidae; genus Toxotes; species Toxotes jaculatrix. The sequence goes on along the minus strand of NC_054397.1, from coordinate 22,939,853 downwards.
AGAATTTTAAGTATTGAATTATTAAATGTTAAATTGAATTTAAAACGCATCTTCTTTTTTGCTCTTCGGTAACATGTAGTGTGCCTACCAGTCATCTCTTTGCACAGTTCCTTTCCTCTTGTCCATCTTCATGTCATTGCCTAGTAGGTACACTCACTGTTTTATTCTTAACTTACTGACTTACACAACTTATACAACATATATATATATATATATATATATATATATATATATATATATATATACATATATACATAAAAATATGCACATTAATTACTCTCAGTATGTTGTAAAAAGTGTTATTTTTTTAGGTTTCTTTCCCCTGACATTGTTTACTTGATAGTCATTCACCCATACTCAGATTTCATAGAGATTTAATGTCGTATGCTTTGGACTAGGTGTTTTTACATACTGAGTCTGTATGGAGTTTTAAATAATTTGAGTGTGGCTCTGCAGGCTCGAACTCAAACTGGAACTCAAGCGGGGATGGTCATTAAAACAACCACGCCTTCTAGAAGTTACACTGCAAAGCTGATGCAGATTGATAGCGTTATGTGGTCTTTGTGTCTGCGTCCACAGGTGAGATCACATATGGAGGCAGAGTGACAGATGCCTGGGACCAGCGCTGCCTCAGGACTATCCTCAAAGGCTTCTTTTCCCCTAAAACTCTGGAGCATGGCTACACATACTCCTCCTCAGGTATTTTACAACCTCAAGCTCTCCCCTTTTCTCTCTCGGTGGATTTATACTATATATACAGGGCATGGACAAATTACAGTATAATGGAATTCATTACTGCTTGTGTGTGTGTGTGTGTGTGCAACAGACCATTTGTTACAGTCCATGTTCAAATGCTGTATACTTTCTTTGGATTCTTGTGTGTTAAGGTATCTACTATGCCCCAGAGACAGATGAACTGGAGCAATATAAGAAGTATATTGAGAGTCTTCCAATCATAGATGATCCTGAGGTCTTTGGTATGCATGAGAATGCCAACTTGGCCTTCCAGGTGAGGAACAGTACTGAAACAATAATAGTTTTATCTTTGTGAAAAAAATCATATATATCTGTTGAAACTCTTTCTGTTGGTCTGCTGGTCATGTTGGAATCACATGAGCAGATGCTATGAAAGAACAGATCTGTTTGTTTACCATTTGTTTGTGTGTTTTGCAGAAGTAATGTGCTGATTATCTCACTTCATCCAGTAAATGTCATTATTTATGGGCTTATTTATGATTGAATCTGGAGCTGCTTATACAGTTTATTGCCAGTTATAAAACTGTTTCTAGTCAGAGACTAAGAGTGTGCAATGGTAAAATGTCAGTACAGGATGATTCTACTGTATGTGTGTGTTTCCTGTGTGTGTGTTTGCCCTCACAGCGCCAAGAAACCATGACTCTAATCAGCACCATACTGGATGTTAATCCTCGCTCTTCAGCCCGACATGGAGCTAAAAGTAACGATGAGATAGTGTGTGAGCTGGCTGAATCTATACTAGCCAGGCTACCTGGTACAAACACACACAAACACACACACACACGCACAGAAACACACTTGCATACATTTTGGTCTTTGTTGAGAACATTCCATGTCCATCGTGTCTCTCTGTCTCTGTCTGTGTGCAGAGCGTGTGAACATGGACGAAGCACTGGAAACTCTGTTTGTGCGAGATGAAAATGGCCGCCTCAACTCCCTCACAACCGTGTTGGGCCAGGAAGCAGACCGATTCAACAACTTGCTGAGAGTGCTCAGGGTGACATACAAATCACACAAACACGTTTCAGTTGTATATGTATTTACATTGTAGTTGTGTTGCTAGGAAACAGCTTTCGTCAAAGTTAATTCCCTGGAAACCATAGGTATTGACTAAATAATAAATAAACTTGGACCCATAAAATGTTATATTGTATAAATGAGAATAAAGACAATAATAAAAACAACATTTTTTCAAGATCCTTGTTCTTTTCACTGTCTTATGTTAACTTGTGGTTCTATTTGTTTCCCAGATGTCTCTTATCACTCTGCAGAAGGCCATAGCAGGTCTGGTGGTGATGTCAGAAGAGATGGACCGTATCTACACGAGCTTCCTGAACAACCAGGTCCCCACCCACTGGGCAAACTCTGCCTACCCTTCTCTCAAAACCCTGGCTTCCTGGGTCAGGGACCTGGCCCTCAGGACTTCCTTCGTTCAGGTTTGAAAGAGAACACAGATGTTCACACACAGACACACGCATTTGCATGTTTGTGCTGTGTGAATTATCCACTTGTTAACACTAAGCTGTACAAATAGGTTGTTTGAAATAATTTGCCTCAATAAAGATAATTGAAATGTATTCAACAATCAGATGAGTGAAAACAAGGGAGAAAATATTATATTCTTGTGTTCAGTTATGTGTGTGTGTTGTCTCACTGAGTTGAAAAACACTCCCTCTCTCTCTCGCTCTCCTCCTCCCTCCCTCCCTCCCCAAAAACCCTCTTTTAGCGTTTGGTTCATCTCCCCTGACTTAAGCTGTTCTTCCGTAAGACTGGCTTGAACGTGTGTTGCAAAATCACTTAAATTCACTCTCACACACACACACACACACAAAAGGGACAAACAGGGGAGTTGCATTAGTTCATAAAGTGATGATGTGTAGCCACTGAGTCAGACTGCACATGTTCACCACCTCAGAGGAGAGGATCTGTCTCACTCAGCCAGTACAAGTCGAGTCTTTGAGTCACTTTCAGGTCCCATAAGTAACAGGACGGCTGTAATGCACCGTGGCTTGTTTAACACTGAACACAACACATTAAAAAAATGTAGCCGTTTAAAGAGACAGACATTTAAAGCATCTCTCTCTCTCTTGACCCCTCTCTTGATAGACTTGGATCACATGTGGTCAGCCCCGATCTTTCTGGATCTCAGGATTCTTCTTTCCTCAAGGCTTTCTTACTGGTAAAACTCTGCAGCACCACAATGTCTTCCATGTTTTTAATGAAACACACAGCAGTAAGAAAAATTTCACTGCTATAATACATCCTAGAATCACAGTGATCACTTTGACCATTCTTTCAAGTATGCATAAAAATAATTAGTGAAAAAAAAATAGTGATTAGCTTTTAACTGTCACTATTTAAATGTTAGATTTTGAAAAAAAAAAAAAAACATGTTAAAATGTGTGTTTCTTGTTCTTCTTGGCCCTCTGTCTTGTAGGGGTGCTGCAGAATCATGCGAGGCGCTACAATTTGCCCATTGATGAACTCAACTTCCGTTTCAACATGGTGCCAGTGTACAGGGACCAGGCAGCAGTGTGTGAGGCTCTGCAAACTCTGCCCAGCAACACTAAACTGGACATGGATGATGAGGTACTGGAAAGGGGAGGTCGTTGTTAAGAGTGTGATGCTTTAAGGTTCTGATCTCTCGCTTTCAGACCTTGTTTGGATAATATTTTATCGAAATCATAACAATATGATTGTTAAGGCGAATAGCAAGAGACGTGACGCAAAACTACTGCTCAGCATTAAGTAAACACTAAAACAGTGTGTTATAGCAAAAGTGTTTTATAGGTTCATCCAAGTTTCTTTGCAAACCGAGAGCTCAGCTGAAGTTTTCTCACCTCAGATTCTCACTGCAGAATTTACACTTCCTATTGTCCCTCATGTCCCTCTATGAACCACATCACCCAAAAACTACAACAAAATGAAAAGCAAAACAAAGGTTTTGTGCAGTCACACAGAAGTATTTGCTTGCTTTGATTAGGGAGTTGTCTAGTGTCAGAACAGAATCATCTGTCAATAAGTTTGTTCACCATTGTTTTTACCAACTGATTTAGTATGTGTTCTTTTCTAAATCTACATATGGTGGTAGAAGTCAGTCATTATGGGTTTTTTCTCTCTGAACTAGCTTGACATTTTGGGAAATAAGCTCAGTTGCTTTCTTGCTGAAGGTTTAATGAGAATACCTTAAGTGACTGCAAATGAAAATGAAATCCTTAAAGCTTAGATAAAATGGTTGTGTAAAGACTCTACGAAGGCAAAGAAAGTGTTTTGTTTTTGTTTGTAACCCAGCTTCTTTAAGGAGCAGTGACAGAGTAAGAACAGAGATGAGTGTGAAAGGATATTAAGCAGCACTGCCATATAATTTGTCATCAAAACACAAGTGACAATGATGAATTCAAACAAGAGGACTGATTACTGTGACTCTTACTTTGACTCACCACTGCTTCATCTCATCATCTCATTTGCCAATACAACAGTTGCCAGAGCCGGAGGACGGCGTGCTCGTGCACGGCATGTTCATGGACGCCAGCCGCTGGGACAATGACAGCATGGTGATTGAGGATGCGTTACCTCGAGTGATGAACGCCATGCTGCCAGTGGTGCACTTTGAGCCACAGCAGAACTATGTGCCTGAGCCTGACCTCTACCACGCTCCTCTGTACAAGACCTCAGCCAGAGCCGGAACTCTGTCCACCACTGGTACATACTAGGTCCAAACAGGGACCTTTATACTGGTTTAGTTTACTCTTGACAGTTTTACATTTAAGTGAAACTCATATTGAGTGAACTGATACACTTGGCTAAAGGGCGTGGAAATGATAGGAGCCATGATAGTTACTCTTGTTTTGAGGAATTGGTGTTGAGAGTTTTGGGACAGGTACAGGGAAGGTCCTTGAAAGAGAAAGCAATTCAGTAAGATATAGTAATTTTTTTCCTCACCTTTCATTTCTTTCTTCTTGCAGGTCACTCAACTAATTTTGTTGTGACAGTCATGCTACCCTCCAAGCGACCCAGCGACTATTGGATATCAAAAGCTTCGGCTCTCCTGTGCCAGTTGGATGATTAAGATTTTATGCAAGGACAAAAATTTTTAATGTGACTGAAACATAAACCTCTATATACAACCTTGAATTAATGACGTATCTTTTGTGGGATTATTTATAAAGATTTTCACAGACAGGATATATGCTGAAAGTGCACTTCCTTCACACACAGTGTAATAAACATCTTTGAGGTAGCCCTTGCTGATCTATCTGCTTCCTTCAAACACTTGTGTATCAGTTATATCCAGCAACAAAGTCTTATCTTGCTGACACTTGATGAAAGCAGCGCAGTACATCCACATCTCTGAAGATGAGACATTCTGCCTCCACACTGTAAACACCATATACTAGACTCCCATACCAGAGAGCCCCATTCACAGTATGCAGTAAGTCACTGGATGAATGTGCTTACTGATATTTACAATACACATGTAGCCTTAGGGGGAGAAAAGACGGAGGGATGGACAGCTAAATAGATACAGTAGATGGATGAATGGAAATAGGTAGGCAGACACATAGATGTTAATGGTTCACAAAGAAAAGAAAACATAAGCTCGCTTAGAGGTAAGAGTTTAGACAGGAGAAGGAGTGATGATCATCAAATGATGAAATGTTTCCGCCACAGCCCCCACACACATCAGCAGCTTATTTGTGTCATTTAGTGCATGCAGTGCAAGCACATAAAATATGGCTCTTCAAACACATTAAATACACCCACTGCAGTAGTGGGGCAGGGTGCAGACACACTCAATCTCTGTCCATGTCACACACACACTGCCTCCTCCACACCTTATTGCTCCAGGGATGGGCATAAAAAAAACATTATATCTAACACCAACCTGGGGAAAAGCAGCACAGACAAAAAAACAAAAAGCTGCAGTTTCTCACAATGCTGTAGAGAGAAAGATCATTTATTCACTGAGAAAAGCTTTGGAATAAATGATATTTTACACTAACTGGAATATCACTGACTACCTGTTAGCATGTAGACGCACTATTAAAGGAAAAATGTGCCAGACCATTTCTGGGCTGGTTCTGGTAGATGAATTTTGTAAATTTTGGACAGAAGCAGGCTAGCTGTTTGCCCCTATTTCCAGCCTTGGTGCTATGCAAAGCTAACTAGCTGCTGGTAGTAGCTCAGTATTTACTGTCTCAAAATAAGAACACAAACATATTTACCAAAATGCTACTACTTTTATAATATGGTTAAATGTGGATTAGAAAAATGCATGAGTTTGACCACTGTACAGCTTTTTTATGAGGTTCTACCTAACGTCTTTTTTTCTTTTTCTGTTTCTCATTTACTTTGTTCGTTTTGTCTTGTGTTTTTTTTTTTTTTTTGCCAAGATCTTTCATCTTCCTGCTATCTCCCTTTCAACCATACACTTTATTAGGCTGTCTCTGTCTATTTTTGTGCAGGTTTGGGAGCTGTAACATGAGCTGATGCAGTACGTGTCATGCAGCTGCCTCCTTAAAGCTGTAAATGGTGATGAGTTGTCTGGCTTTGCAGGGGCTTTTAAGTACGCCTCATTGGGACATGTAAGTTCAGAGGTGAAACCTCTCTGTTTATTAATCTCGCCTTCATACAGATTTAATCACGGATAGTGAAAACAGACACAGTTCTAACTTGCTGCACTTGAAAGTAAGTTTATGCGCTAAAATGTTTTGTGTTGCTTTGGGAAAGCACGGTGATCCAGTTCAATTCATTTCACTTTTAATTTTATGCAATTTGCTTCAACTAGTGCATACACAATGACTGCACAAATGACTTCACACATGCATGATTCTCTGCAACACTTGTATCATCAACAGCAGCATCCACTGACCTCCTAACCTCCTTTATTAACCTCCTTTTTCCCAGTCAATCCTTTTATGAACTAAGATTATGCACTATGAATAACTGTGAAAGTACTATACTGTTATTAGGATAGGAGTCCTAATGAAGGGGGAGGAAAAGGATTGAAGGAGTAAATGGGATTATATGCCCCAGTCACTCTGAAACCAGATTAACAATGTTTTATCATCCCACACACACACACTTCCATCCCAGTGGATTAAGTCAGGGGGAAGAGGACATGGCTGATGTCGGAAACAGATGGGTCCAAAGGAAAATTGAGAGTTTTTTTTTTCCTTTTTGTAAGGGGAAAAGGAAGAGCAGAGATTGAAAGATGATTGAGACATAAAGCACACATAGCTGATGATACCAGCTGTAGGACAATGAGGACAGAATATTTGACAACTAATCAACATGTTTGCACTGATGAAAGGCACAGATTGACAGTGGGTCAGCCTTCTGCTCTCGCTGGAGAGATGTGTAATTTGGTTTAATGATGCTGACAACAGTCGTTTGAGCCGAACAGAAAATGTGTGATTACTGAGTGTTTGCATAGATCAAATTCGACTGTTTAGGTCACACGGGTTATTCAGTGCCAGTTCTACTACAGCGGTGACTTTCAGGTTTTTGGCTGTATCGTCAAATATCATCACCACTGCCTTGAGTACATTTAAAGGAATAGTTTGACATTTTTAAGAAATACGCTTATTCGCTTCCTTGTGGAGAGTTAGATCAGAAGATCAACACCACATGATCTCTGTACAACCACAAATTGTTGTTTTCACTCTTCAGTTTTGTATGGATTAAACAAACAAGATGTAAGTGAAGTTTAGAGGTACTAATAGGCACATTATGTTACCTTCTGGGTGTTAAAGAGCTGTTTCCCCTTGTTTGCAGTATTTACATGTGCTATGCTAACCAGCTGCTGGTTGCACCTTCATATTTAGCATACAGACATGAGTATACTCATATTCATGTGACTTATGTACAGCCTACATACAGGTCTGAATGAACAGTATCTGAGGCTGTGACCGTGCACAAGCCCTCTACCTCAGTTATGTCGAGGTATAAAGTCACATGTGGTCGGTACTGTGTGAACTAGTACAGTCCCCACCTGAAGACCAGAAGGGTGTGTGCATGCAGGCAGTTATTCTACAAAACAAACGGCCATATAGATCTCAGAGGAGGGGCAGGTGTGTGGTCTTTACATTACACTAACTGCACAAAGTCCGCGGAGATCTGTTCCAGCTGACCTGGCAACATACAACGCAACACACAACCCAGGTGGCGTGTTCCATCTCAGGACCAGAAAAAAGGGAAGCAGCAGTGGGACAGTCTGGAGCGAAGGGTGTGGCACAGACACCGTCTCTGTCAGCTCTCAGCCTGTCTGCAAAAGGAGGATTTGGCATGCGAGTGTGTTTGCATGGTGTGATACAGAGCGATGCAATTCCAGCCACCAACAGCTGTCTGTCTCTGTGTAGTGAAGCCTGAGATTAGATTTGACCAATTTGAACATGTCATCACTCTGCTGTGCGCCATAGTGTGTGTGTGTGTGTGTGTTTGTGAGTGAAAGCAGCCAAATGTCCTGACTAATATCGTAGCCAGTAAGAAGACTGGATACCCTGACTTGGTCTATCTCAGTCTTTCGTTCCTGCTGGTAAATGAGGAAGGCTGCTGAGCCTTGTGGGTTTACGGCTCTGTGGTTCATGTTCTCATATCTGAGCTCAGGCTGACCTATCAGCTCTGGGTGCAGAGATGCTTTTAGTACAACTTTGCACAGTAGTCTGAAACTTGTCCTTCAACTTTAACACCACTACACTGGCCACATGCACACATTGCTACACATGAAAATCAAATGTATGATGAAGCACACACACATACATACACACACACAGTTTAGAAACGCTGCTCCCAAGGCAGGGAACCCTTGAATGTTGAATTGTTTTGTTAGAATCAAATGGATCTGTCTTGGAATATGGAAAATGTGTCAGTTCTTGTTTGTCAATCAAAACAAAAACCAAAAATCAGTACAGTACAGAGAGCTGCCTGGTTTCATAAGTCAACAGATGCTGGACTCAGTTGTTGACATCTCTTTCACACTTTTTGTGTTGTTTTGCAGACTAGTCCACACACACAAAACCATTTTTTGCTGGAGATTGTGACATTTGAGGTTTGAGAAAATTTGCGATTAGTCGTGTCTCTATGGTAAATATGAAACTTCTACAGAAGCTGCATAACAAGTTAATTACTGAGTTATAGTGTGATAAGTATGAAGCTACAGCCAGTGGTCACTTAGCTTAGCACAAAGACTGGACACAGGGGGAAACAGCTAGCCTGGCTCTGTTCAAAGGAAACAAAATCAGCTTACAATCACAGGTAATGTCCTGCAGTCTCCACAGGTTGCCTGACTGTTCCCAACCAAGGGGTAGTCCAGCACATAACCCCCCGTAAAACGGCAAACTGTCATTTTCACAGTTCAGCTTTTGCACAGATGCAACAAACATGATACATGAGCTTTAAATGTGTTTATAGGCTGATTTTTGTTCCCAGGTCTTATTTCTGCTCACCAGCTGCTGGCTCCAGCTCCAGCTACGTTTGCTGCACAGATGAAAGAATGGAGATGGAATCTTCTCATCTAACTCTTGGCAAGAAAATGGTAAACTGTATTTCTCAAAAATGTTGAATTCTTCCTTAAAAGCTTAACATTTCCCATTTTTTTCAAGTTTTGCTTTTTTAAACCATGCAATGTGACATTTTATAAAAATGAGAACAATAATCACACGCTCTGATTAACCAGGCACATCAGATGAAAAGCTGTCATTACACTGTCCGTCCAATTAGATTGACAGCAGTAACCCTATTATAACCCAGTCACTTTAAGAAAGGAGTGAGGATGGTCTGACAACTTAAGTGCATGAAAGCATCAATCAAGTATTATTTAGTGAATTGTAGCATGTCAGCCACTCAGATACCAGCAATGAGCACATTTCTCCTTTATTTGTCACAAAATAGTCATGTACAGTGAGCATGTATGTACATCCTTCAAAGGAGAATGAATCATACTGAGCAGAGAGGCACAGACCACAAAGAAAAAGACACTCAAGTTGACCAAAATACAACACTGGTGATTAAAACAAGAAGCCTGTGATAGCATGGCTAAAGCAAAAAGTCACACCCTCATTTGAAGTGTGCTTTTCAATATTACTCAACACAATTTCACATTTGCAACACTGCTTTTCTGAACTACTTATGTGGTTTCACCTTCTAAGTAGCAAAATGTATTTTGCCCCGAATTCATCTTTTATTACAGTCTCATTTCAGAGTTTCCATCATTATTCATTTTAACACATTTTGAACACTTTCTGTGCCATAAGTGTTTCTCACGTAAAAAAACTAAGATATGCTGAACAGACATCAACAAGAGTAAGCAACAACAGAAATGGGTCAGGTTATCTCACAGTGTATCTACATAACTGGCTGCCATCAGTTGTTGTTCCAAGTCACATATATGTGGAGGACACTTCATATCTCATATCTCCATTCATGTTCTCCAAGAAGAGTCGCAGATCAAGGTTTTGCATTACTCCTCAATCTGAAATGCAACATACCTACAGCAGCCCCTCTCCATTTCTGTCTACATGAACGTTGACAAGCAAAATAACAAATCAAGCATGAGTTTTGTGAAAAAAAAACAAAAAAAACAAAACAAAACAAAAAAACAGCTTTGTTCTCTCAAATCACACTTTCTTTTTTCACCTGCAGTTACCCCTGAAAACTTTTGATGTTTAAGTCAAATGTAAATATCACGTCCCAGGCTAGACATGAAAAAATGCTTGTAAAGATTATTGAACCTTGATTATATTTTCAAAGCTGGATCAAACATAAAGGAACATTGTCCACACAAAGATTACTGCAAAGCACTGCAGCCAGCACTGGCTTCAGCTCTTCCTGTTTGTCCGTTATGAGTGGATATGACATTTAAATGTTTTACAGTGTTGGAGTCATAGAGTGGCAGCTATTTGTCTGTGCTTGGCCCATTGATCAGCTGTAACAGCATGAATTCAATTTCAGTGTCTATTCCTGTAGCAGTCACACAGTGAACTGCGTGTTGCTGCTTTTGTTCTCTCTCGGTTCCAGTTCAAACTTCACTTAAAATGGCAGAGAAGTCTGTGAGTTCAGGTGTATATGTAAAAGTGGGAATTCACACACGTCTTGTATCACTGTGGATCAGAGAGGACACTCGGGTGGCGAGAAGAGACAAGGTCTAACGCGAATCTGTTACATAAGGTCACCCAGTAATCCTTGTTGGATGTTGTTGCTAGAGATTAGAGAAGAAAGTGTTTGCCTTTCACGCAGTATTAAAGAGTAAAAACACAAAGCACTCAGCACTACAAAAGATTAGTACCAAATGCATCTCTGCCTGGGTGATGTCCCTTCAGAAGACATTTAAAAATCCCTCACAAAGCAAATATTGTCTTTCAGTTATTACTTGTTCTGATCTTCCTTCTCCAGTGTATTTGTCTCAGGATACAGCAAAACCTTGTGTAACTAGCACACAAGTCAGATAAACACTGAATTATTCTAAAAAGATAAACGCATTGTGAATGAACGTGAGTGATTTATAAACAGCCACAGTGTATCATAGGCTAACCACGCTAAATATACTGCTTAGCACAAGGGATGGAGGCAAAGAGAGCTGTAGGGAGATCCCTTCTGAAATGATCTCATTAATAAAACGACTCAAAAAGAGAAAACCTGTAAATGTCTTATATGTCACAGTTAAGTATGACTTTTACTGGTCATGATAAAACTTTTCAGCTTTATAGATACAGAATCTGAGCTGTGCATGAAGGAAATGAGAAGACTGGTAGCAAAAAAAAAAAGGAAGGTCAAGGAAACAAGGGTGACTGGAAAGTCAAGAAAGAGTTAAGAAAGGAACAATCTCATACTTCTGTATTTGAAAAAGAGAGTGATCAAGTCATAAGTATTTTGATGATCAGTTGAATCATTTTAGTAAGTTTGGAAACAAGAATATCAAACTGTTTGCAGCTTCTCAAACGTGAAGAATAAATGGTTTTCTTTGTCATATATGATAGTAAACTGAATATCTTTGAGTTTGGGGCTGTTGGATAAAACAAACAATCACTTTGGGTATTGAAAATAAAAATAATCATTTGTTGCAGTTCTAGTTAGAAGAGAAGTAAGATGTACAATGCTGTGAGTCAACAGTAATTCCCCAATGTAACAGAAAAGATATCATCTCACCTCACCACATTTGTAAAGTAAGATGTATTTATTTACAAAAGTCAAAAACTTACCATAACTAGAATACAGGCCTGAAAAATCTATGTCTAAAACTGTTGAACTCTATTGACTGTACTGCTGAAAACATTAAGACATTTCAAGAAGATGAGAAACACTACAGTGGAGAAAGGAAGTGGAAAAGAGAGAGCTGGAAAGAAATCAGTGTGAAAAGTATATTCTGATGAGACATGAAGCCCAAGTGATGGAAGGTAAATGATGTGGTGCAGCAGGGATACAGATGAAAAGTGCATTAGTGTGAGTTTCTACATAATTAACTACTGAATGTAGCCTCAACCTCCTACGTGGCATAGTCTACGTAAGGTATTAGCAGAGAGCCACATCACCCCAATACACCCATTTTTTACTGACAAATATGTGAAGAAAGAGGGAGAGGTTTGGCTCTGAAGTACTCTGACTTGTAACAACACTTAAAATATCTGGATCTTGTGTTACTTCACTTAGCAGAAACAGGGAGGCCTGTGTGGCACAGCTGTAATTGTGTCAGGATTTTTAATGTTAGCTTCGCCTCTCTTTTCCCCTTTCAGAGATCGAAGGTATCAGCCTTATGTGAAGTCTTTGGACACCGCCTCAATGAAGTTTGGAGCCGACATGAGAATGGTGAAGGTGCAGATGATGGAGAAGAGTGAGAAGGCCACCAGGCATAACCTATCCACCACCGCTGCCGCGAACTTCCACTCGCTGCAGATGGCCTCACCCTCATCCTGCTCTCGGAAGCGCCTCGCAATGTACTGCACTTCCTCCAGGATCTGGGTAATTTCCGGAACCTGCTCCAGCAGCAAAGTCCGCGTCTGCTCTGAGTGGATATCGTGCGGGGACGAGCCGTTAGGGTGGCCACCTCCACCACCGCCGCACACCACCACACCTGAATCAGTGCTCGGTGGGAAAGCGGGGTTGTCTGTGCCCATTGTGTGGTAGCCAAAGTACAGGTTCATGTTCCCATTGGTGGTGGTTGACTGGGTGGATGCCTGGCCCGGTATGGTGCTCATCTGAATGCTGCTGGTGCTGGTGTGGTGAGGAGAAGGGTGGGAGTACTTGTAGTTTGGGGGGCTAATGGAGCTCACAGCTGTTTTGCTTTCCTCTCCAGGCTTCTTCATACGAAGGAACCAAGCACACCAGTTGAGGAGGATGACTCGAACCTGGATAAAGAAATGAGAGTATGCAGGGTGTTGTGGGGAAAGAGGTGAGAAAGGAAGAAATAGAGAGAAAAACTGAAAGTTTACTTGCCAGTCTTACTGCTACAAGTGCGACATTTGTTCAAAATTATGTAGGGGATTATGCACAAAGTGCCATAGGCTTATAGAAAAATCATGTGAGTATTGAAGCTGTGGAGATTTTCCCTCCATGAAGTTCATTCTTTCTTGATAACGGTTTGGTTTAACATGGATAATCCTGCTCTTGTGGGTTTTTGATTCCTATATTTAGGAAAACCCACATTTAATCAAAAGCTCTGTTAACCTTAAAATAAAATAAAACCTTGCTAAAAAAAAAAAAAAAATAGATGTAACTGCACAGCTGCCACAAACCATACGCTTTTGATGGCTGCTTACAAACAGTTACAATAAAGTGTTGTTAACACATGCCCTGTTAGTCAAACCTTTGAGTTCATACAACCTTCGTCAACCTTTGAATAAATGTCACCTTGTTATTACTCCACCAAATAGGAGCCATAGCCTCTTAACAGACTTAATGAGTAGTTTACTGTGTGAATCGTGCAGCTATTTAAAACTAATGCACCGTCTTTGTCAAATCAGACTTTACTCTATTTTAAGTTTGTCTTGAGAATTAATTAGAAAATAAAAGTATTGTTAACCTACCCATTTAGGCATCTTCCCTCCACGGGGGTCATGGTGGTGGAACTGGAGTACCAGGACTGTTACCACTACAGACAAGCCCACAATCATCATGGTGCTAGCAAAGTACTGAGCTGAGGAGTAGAAGAACACATAATAATAGCACAATAATTTTCATTTAGAAAAAAAAAACAATAACACAGTGTAAGAAGAAAACACGTGAGGTGAGCAGGATGTTTTGGCAGGACTGTTTCCAAGCCAGTCAGTTTATCCCGGTCAACAAACCTAAGGTCATAACACCACAGGGGCTGGTTGGAGGATGACTAACATTTTATTTCTTAATTTACAAACCAGCCAAAACACATACACAGGCTTGGAGGCACTGTAAGCCTCAGAGACGTGAAAATGCATAACATGCATGTGTAGGCAAGCACACTACACAATTCACACACACACACACACCCTAATACACACAGACATGAGATATTTTCCCCTATAAGAAAAACAAAGTCATTTTCAATTTTTTGATTCAACTGTGATGTCAGCAACCTCACAGAAAGTCGGACCAATCAAATTATCCTGTATACGTTTCCATGTCAAAGTGTAATTGGAGCTGTATGAAAATCTGTCCGAGTGAATGCTGTGAATGCTGAGGAGCATTTTATTTTGTCTTCAATACATCAGTTATCCTCCATCTGCAATGTGTTAATACGTCTACTCCCATAAAGGCAAGTTTGCTAATGGCTTCGTTTTACATCACTGAGCTGCCAAATGATCCCGAGCAGCATCTCTGTCTGCAGCCTCCCCTCTCATGTCATGGCCGACTGCCTTGTCTCTTCTGGTCTGTATCAGTATGGTCTTATACAATGCAAATCTGACTGTGTCCCACACTGAGCATAATCTTCACAGAATTGACAACCTAACCGAAGAATTGGCAACCTCCCATGCTCGCCCCCAACCCCCCAACCCCCAACCCCCCACCACCCTGGCCACAACAACATCGGTCAGTCTGTGTGAAGACTGACCGATAAGAACATTTTCCTCCACAGACTGCCCTGCGAATTGAATATGAGGTATGAATATCTCAGCAGTATGCCATTCAGCGGTTCTTTTGAGACCACAATCCATCATGGCCAACTGCCTGCTGGGTAAATTATTCTTTGCATCCATCAGCTTTCCTATGTTATCTGTCTGTCTGCCAAAATACTAACAGTGAATGAGGAAATATCTCCACACTGACCCACTGACCGCGCTGTAACACCTTGCACCAGACTGTGCATACAGCTTCCTGATGAATGTTAAATTCAGGTGGAAATAAAAAAAGAAAAAGATTCTGAGGATTCACCACTGATTTCACCATTTTTTTTTTTTATCTATGGTCTAGGACTAATTCAACATTTTGGGAATACACTTATTCCCTTTTGTTGCCGTGAGTTAGAGGAAAACATAAATACCCCTCTCAAACAAAACACGAGGAAAAGTTTTAGACAAAACAAATGGAAAGACATTGAAAATCCCAGGGGTTTATGAATCTGCTTCATTAACATCCTTCTCCAGTCAAGCCAGTTTAGATCATGCAAATCCAAAACTTCTGCTATCCCAGCCAGCTGACTTCCTGTTGGCTGGAGATTTTGATGACAGTGTTTTCACCATTTTATAACAGATCTTTTTCCAGTGATTGAATATGGGAAAAAAAATGTGTTTTTGCTCAAGCCTGTTATTATGTTTAAATGTCATATGTCTCTCAGAAATAATTGTTATTATTTTGTGATCCATCATAATTATTTTTCAGTTTTTTTTTCATCACTTTCAAAATCAAATAATCATTAAAATGAGAAATAATAAGTCAGGAAAGTGTCTTACCAATCAGAGGAACAGAGTCTGAAGTGGCAGGCATGATCTCTGCTACCAGTAACATGAACACTGTTAGAGACAGCAGCACTGTGATGCCTGGAAAAAAAAAAGACAGTAGACAGAGAGATGAGCAGAAACACAAAGATAAAAAAAAAAAAATCCTTTCTCACAGTCTAGTTTTCTCTTACATGGCGACTTGATTGTACTCAAAATAAAATGCAGCTGGTCGCTTGAAAATAGGTGAAAACAGCTGTGATTTATTTTGGAATATTCACCTCTTTTTTCTTTCCTCAAGGGAAATACTCACAGTTATATATTTATGCCGACCACTCAATGGCATTTTGAAACAAGCTGGCATTTTCAGGTCCAGGTGATAATCTTTGCTGTGTTTATAATGAAGCTTTTATTCATCTGCTAATGAATGGAATCCAACGCAAATGCTAATTCATAGCCATAAGGTCAGTATTAGCATAGAGCAATGACAAATAAATGGGGTTAGCAATAGCGTCAGGACCTGATGGGCTGAGATCACCACAGCTGGAGAGAGAGATACATTTTTGTCTGCATGTGTGATTATAATCATGAATCATTGTCCCTTTGTGTTAGTACAAGAGTGTGTGTGTGTGTGTGTGTGTGTGTGTGTGTGTGTGTGTGTGTGTGTGTGTGTGTGTGTGTGTGTGTGTGTGTGTGTGTGTATAATTGCAGGGATGTGTGTCCTGCTCTGTACCCAGTGAGATCTTCTCTCCAGAGTCAGCAGGGAGCAAGAAGACAAGCAGGGCCAGACCAGAGATGAGCACGCAGGGAATGAGCAGGTTGAGGCCGTAGTAAAGTGTCCTGCGACGCATGGTGACCGTGAACGTCACGTCGGGGTAAGGTTCTTTACAGCAGTCGTAGTACAGCTCATTACGCTTAGCCGGCACACCTTTAGGACAAGTGAAGAGGTGGGAAGATGTCAGCTAGAGGTCAGAAGCACAGAGTCATAACTATCCAGTTTCCAGTTCCGCTTGGCCGAATAGTTCTTCAGAGACACTGCAGAATAAGCCATTAATGCACAGCTGTAACTGCTGATTTAAATGTTGTTGTCTTTAAATTGTTAACAGGGCAGAAAGGATCGCTTCACAATCACTACCACTAAAATCTGTAGTGGTGCTATATGGTTGAAAGAGTTTTATGATCCAACAGTCACTGGGGTTGAATCTTTGTAATAAATGAAAAAAAAAAAAAAGTGGGTCAGTGAGAAGATTAAATGATAACTGCTCGCCTGTCTGTGCCTTTAAACCAGGTACTAACACATTTTTATACAAGCAAGCCTGTTGTTTCATCGTCTATGGGAGAGTAGGTTATAGACATTAATATCAGTTTCTCCAAAATCATACAAAACATAACATCTGAATGTAAAATTCCAGACTTGAACTGAGCACTGTTGTTAGGGTTTTACCATAAACATACTTTCTTGGTAACCATGAGGGAAACAGTTTATCACTGAAAAACAGCAAATGCCCTCTTGCCTAAATGAATATAGCACGTAATACAATGATGTAATCTACTCAGTGCAGTTTCACCTTGTGTATGACAGCACATTTTAGCTTATAAAATCATTCTGAAGCACAGCTCTGTCTGTTATCAGGCAGAGGCCCCAAGTCAAGTCCCTGGTCATAAACTTTATGTTTATGAGCCATAAATAATATGTTTCCTATTGAAAATTTAATGCTACTGCAAAATGTGCAGCCTCTTAGTGACTGACTACCACAAAAGCCTTTTGTACATGTTTAACGTAAATTAAAATCTTCACAACCTTCAGATTTTGTGTCAATGTCAAATTACCCCACTACTCCTCCAAAAACAATCAGATCTCTCATTAATAGCTCGGTGCTCAGCATCGTGGCCTTATCTGTCTTTCTGGCATTTTCACATTTACTAATCTGCCTCGTACATCTGAAGAAAACAATATCACCTTGGTCTGGTCAAAGTCAAACAACCAAAACACTTCTGTGTATTGAAGTATCATTTAATCTCGCAATGAGACCAAATGTGTAGCAGGATGTTTAATAAGCGTGACTTTGATAGATTTCACTCACACAATCATTTCAAATTGGAAAACGGGTAGTGTTAACTTTTCCCTTCAATTACAAATCAGCTCTGTGTGTGTGTGTCTGTGTGAGGGAGTGATGGAGAGTCTCTTGTGGGTCACAGTCAACAAACAGTGCCATGAATGTGGTTATAGTTTGAGCACAGTATGGCTGTATCATCCATTCATACTCTAAAGTCTAAAGCGTTCAGTTATTAAGTGAATGAAGCCTTGGTGACGCAATCAGCAACATATTCAGAAATACGCAACACATTTTGGGGTGAGTTGTCAGAAAGACAAACTTGATTTTAGCCTTGATTTTAGATTGTGTGTATGTGTGTGTGTGTGTGTGTGTCTGTGTGTGTGTGTGTGTGTGTGTGTGTGTGTGTGTGTGTGTGTGTGTGTGAAAACAGTGTTCATTCCTATGGAAATTCAATTCAAATTAACAGCACAGATTCAATTTCATTTCATTTAAACTGTGTCACCTGGACGCTGAAGAGAAACAGCCTTTGTTAGTCATCTATTAATTTGATGGATTGCAGACCTACAGATGCATTCACCACTTCCTGTCTGTGTGGGTGTGTGGGTGTGGGTGTGTGTATACGCTGGCATGGGCATGGGTATGTTCTGAGGCACCAGGACAGTGTGTGTTCTTGGCCAGCTTGCCGCCTGGCTGTGCCTGAATTAAGTGAACCATCCCTGGGCCAGCTGTCACCACACACACACACACACACACCAATGGCTCCTCCCTCCATTTCCCGAGCCAGCTGGGTCCACTCACTTTGTTTGTAAGTATGTGTGTGTGTGTTTGTGAATATGAATTCTTCTGTTGGCCTCTGATTAACACACAAAATTAGGTTAGAGATGATGAGAGTTCTTCATTTGCACACAGAGGGAGAGGTCAGAAAAGAAACAAATAGGATGAGAAAGAAACAAAGGAACAGAGAGAAGGAATCACTATATTATTTTATCTTGAGTTTATGTCTCTGTTTCTTGGGGAGAGAGAAACAACCTGAGAGATGGTGCAGACAGAGTTTAAGAATCTAGAAAGATTTTTCAGTTGTTCTCAGTCATGATATTATGATATGCCTGTCAAAAAAAAAAAAAAAAAAATCCTCTACACTCACTAACTGCCTTCACCTTCAGTGTTAAATCAATAGTGACGCCGGTTAGAGGGCGAAGCACGTCTGAAATGTAAATTGTAGTTACTGGATGTAACTCCAATTCCATGAGTACATGTGTAGACCCTCTAGCATCAGGCCCAGTTGGCCCCCTTTCCGGTGATCTATGCTGATCTCCAAAGGGAGACGAGCAGTGTATACACTGGGGTTTTATAGGAGACCAGAGTGTGGCTGCTCCCCCCTCAGTAGGTCGTGATTGCAAGATTCTGTATCAGGGTCCCGAGGTGGAGCCTCGAAGGGAATAACCAACACAGAAGGGTGAAGCATGAAAGGAATAGAACAGGGGTTACTTTCGGTAACTGCTATGAATATGTCACGAAGGACCAAATGTTGAAACTCTGTATGTCAGAAGCACTATCAGTTTTTCAGATTCAAATTGATGCTAAAGCGTACCCCACAAACATTTTGCATATGTATTTTCAATCCATCTCTGCATCAGGCCTCTCACCTCATGTTTATTCCTGTTATGTCACCATGCAGATTCTTTGTTCATGTACTCGGTTTGCTGTAATAAACTGCCCATTTAAAGCTCTTTTCACTCAGCAGTTAATGGTTGATTTGTTCTAAATGAACAACTTCCACTTAAACCACTTTTCACTAAAACCCACGTATTTCAGAAAAGCAGCATAGATCTGTATATTTGTTGTTGACTGCTATGCATCTGAGTGTGCCTGTCTGTTATTCTTCTTACCTACAAGGTCCCATTCCCCATTGGGAATGTAGGTAGAGATGTCTACGTCCATCATCTGGAGGTCCAGCAGCCAGCCGTTGTGGGTCCAGGAGCCAAACTTCAGGTCACACTTCTGCACATCGAATGGGAACCACCGTACATCAATGTAACAGGTGCTCTTCAAAATACCTACAGAGAAGTGTAGTAGAAGGTTACTTTGGACACTAAATACTTATTTTATTTTTATGTGTTGTGACTAGTTATTTTGCCAAATTTGTGTAATTCAAAATGGACTTTTTCAGATTTCCTAATTAAATAATTAAGTTAATCAAATTACTGCAAAGTCTTGACATTAGTCTAAATTCTGTTGGTTAAGGAACATTAGAGCCTAATTTGCTGACAAATTAAATACAAAGTACTTTTTGTTTAAATTTCAGTTTTTTCAGGTGCAAAAAATTTAACTGTCTTTAACTTACAAACTTAAAACTGATTAAATGAACTGAAAAATAAAAAACATTAATGTGCAAATTTCCTCACGAAAGTAATCTGATTACTCAGGCAGAATCAGTTTCTCCTCACTAATGTCACATGCTTTTCTATTTTCACTGAAAAGTGAAAACCTTTAGATGTACATGTAGGTCGTATGTAACTGCTGTTTCAGTAGTGTTCAGTGCCTGTGTCTCAACATGTAGAAGAAGTTGACAGTGAGAACGATTATGATGATCATAGTGCTAAAGATGTTTCTGAAGATGATAACGATCAAAACAGTGGTAACATGGAAGGGTGATAATGTCGGTGAGGATTCATTTGCAACAACCATAGATGATGATAATTCAGATAATACCTGAATATTAACAACAGTGAAAAAGGATGTATGGGACATGTAAAAGAGAAGACAGAGAATGTCTTTATTGTGTCACCTGGTGGGATGTATTGGCAGGATCCTGAAGCATTGACCAGTACATTTGTGTGGAACGTAGCATCAAACCTCTCATCAGCACTGCAGGGGGAGAAGAGCGTATATAACATTAAAACAGTAATGGAGCATTTAAAGACCAAGTCTACAAAAACAAGACAGACTTAAAGAGAAAAAGCCAGAGAGAGACAGTAGGGAACAGGCAGAGGTCATAAAGCTGAAAGGTAAAAACAGATACAAAGAGAAACCCAGACAGTAAACAGCAGGTGAAAATGAAGGTGACAGAGAGACGAAGAGATATGAGGGGGATTGATCGAGATCCACACAGACAGTGTTTAATTTTACTGATCATCTTAAACAAACACGGTTGTCTGCCATCGAGACGTCCTTCAAACAGAGGGGCATTATGTACACTCAGAGACCAAAAAAGCAGAAAATTACACATTTCTCACAAGAAAAAAAATCCACTTAAAATTACTGCATTTTCATTTTTCTTTCAGAGTGTAAAACTAAAGGACTTTACATATCTGAGAACAGACCATGTTATAATTGTAGTTTCAAATACTGAGGACTCTTATGCTAGATATTAAGTGCCTGTCTGCATCCAATAAAAAGAAGCATAGAAATATTAACAACTTTGTAACTGAATATTGTTAACAAGCATTTTCTGAAAGACACATCCTACAAAATCCCAGAACTCCATTCATTTAGCAAGTATTCATAACCAAAATAACCCTCAGAGTGCAGATCCCTCCACCAAGGGAAATTTTTCGTGTTTAAGAGTTGTAGCAGCTCACAAAGAACATGTCAGAAAAGGAGAAGAAAGAAGAAAATCAAAGAATTCAGGAAGATTTTATTTTTCCAGGATAAACTAAACAAACACCCATGAAGTTTCACTGAAATCTGTGATGTTCTTTTAGAGCCAGCCTCACAGTGTGGCTCTAGGGATGGCAATGTTGGTCTGTTAGTTCATCACTTTGGTTGAAACTGAAATATCTCCACAGCTGTTGGATGGATTGATGTGAGATTTTGTACAGACATTTATGGTCTTCAGAGGAAAAAGCCCTTTGACATCAGTGATCCTCTGACTCTTCCTCTTGCTACCATGAGGTTAAGAGCTGTTGAATAAAATATCTTGGTAACTATTGGACAGATTGCTTCACAGACTGATGACCCCCACAGAATGAATTATAAGCAGTTTCTGGTCCCTAAACCTCTCATCATCAAGTCAGAATTTTAATTTCTCCAGTACTTTGATTTAAGAGAAAATATAACAAAAACTAAGGACGTTCCCTTCAACCTCAGCTGTGTCATGTCTTTAGCGCTAATTATCAAATGTTAAGATGCTAACACACTAAACTAAGATGCTGATCATGGTAAATATTATATAAACATCAGTATGTTAGCACTGTCACTGTGAGCTTGTCAGAAAGCTGACATCAGCTTTTACCTCAAAGTACCACAGTGCCTAAGTACAGCCTTGCAGACTCTAAGTCCTGTTACGGTATAATGCTGAATAATGGAACAGACAGACGAGCAAATGAATTTACGTAAAAAAAAAAAAAAAAAAATGCAGTGCTGAAAACTTAACCTCCTTGACGGACGTAATGAAGCAGTAAAAGCCTTCCTTGGAAAGACAGTATTAATTCATAACTCGCAGGATATTTATTTATACCTTTCAGTTTGCTGTGACCCTCCATAAAAACACTGAATGAAGTACACTATAGACTGAATGCACCTCATCCAGTCCCAGACAATAGCCTGACAACCATCATCTGTAATTGTCCATTAGAACATTTCTGCTTCAGAATACATATCCAGTCTCATGTTACAGTATGTGACTGGAAGCAGAGGGAGATAGGGCATGCTAAAACGTAAGACTTTATGTTGGACAGGTGGACAATACATTTTAGTAAAGTGAACTGGGACTGAGCCCAGGAGGCATTTAACAGGACAAGGCTTTATCAAATGCAGACTTAGAGTCGCTACATCAATAATCTAAATCTAATCACAGGGTGGAAAAACAAAGAGGCCCTGAGAATACTTAACTGCTGCAATTGCTCTTATCCATTGCAGGGAATAAATTAGCTAATTTAGAATTTAGTCTTGTAATGGTATTTGGAATACATCTACCTGACATCCACATTAAATGGATGGCATTAGCATTTCAAATGAGAAAGGTTTAGTTTCGCATTCTAAAAACCATCTATCAAAACACAAATGCAGGATATGGGTTAATATGAGAGTGATTCTTTTAAATTAAGGTTCAGCCAATGCCCAGATAAGTAACTGATTTTTTAAAATGGTTCGTTGAACCATGGCTAAACAGTGCAAGTGCATATGAGCATCACAGGAAATTCCTTGATGCATAACCTTACCCACATCTTCATCAGATCACCAGTTAAGTAGAACGTGTTTCCAAAATGTCAGATGCCATGTGGAAAAGATAAGGGCAAGATGAAGGCACTGAATCCCAACAGAGTCATTTTGCCCTCAATGGGATTCTTCAAGATTTGAACCTTTTTTTTAAGATGTCACCACATTGCCAAAAATAAAAAAAAACAAATTTGCAAGAAAATGACATACTATTTTCTTGAATTGCAAAAAATGTTGTGAAAAGGATAATACTGCAGCAGTAAAGACAAAAAACAACAGCTAATCAGAGGCAGAAGCGACGAAACTGCTAAAACCCCTGACAATATGTCATGAATATACCATCGAAATGGACATATTTCTTTAACTGTACCCTACGGAAGTCCACACAGCCCTGAATAATCAAGTTTTATGCGAAGAACCAAGCCTTTCCCCTCATTTAAAGCCCCGACAGAATACATATAGAACATACTGCTTCAATATCCTGTGGCTCAGTGAAATTGCATCACCCGCATTTGCATTTAATACCTGTGAAAACACTGCTAAAGTATGTTTTACAACATCATCATCAAGAGATGCTGTTAAAGTCAGGAAAGACAGCACTGTACAGTCTAGATTCACAAGCAAAACATTTGCTACACGTAAAGCAAGCAGCTTGAAAGAGAGATGGTTTGCATTATTTATATGAGAAACATAATGTGAGCAGAAAACTCTGTCCCTTTATGTACCAGGTCTGTAAATACTGAAATATTCAAAATCATGTCTGAGACAGGACAAATGGTTCCTTTCAGGTGTTCATGTTAATTGCTGTGCTGACATGGGCACATGGAGAACATACAGCTGTCTACCCTTTAGATCCTCCACCATCATGTCCGAGCAGAATTTGTAAAGTTAGACAAACGTCTCTGCTGTGGACTGGAGAAACAGACTATCCTGCGTCTGTTAAAGTGGATACTCGAAAATGTACAACTCTACAGACTATATTATAATCAACCAACAATTTGCTGCATAGCTATAAACAGCAATCAGAGCCTTCCTCTCTACACACCTCTCAGAGTCAACCCTCTTGTTCTGCAGAGAACACTCCATCATAATGTAGCAGCATTCAGCCAGAGGCTTATGACCTTTGGTACCTTCCCACCTCCTGCATTCCCTGTAGCTTCGTCTCCACCAGAGACCTGACATTCCATGTCCCCAGAACCAGGCTTCGCAGCCAGAGATCAGCACACCAGAGCCCCCACCTTCACCTGTTGCTTGATTGACAGGGCCCAAAACTCTAGACCCAACCTTACAGGAGGTAGTCTCACATGGTACAGCTACAAGTTCCCCTCCCATGCTTAGCTCAAGGAGGAGACAAAAAACAATCATATATGAAGTGTCAACCATTTCTAAAGACAAAAGTGTTTATAGCTGCTATAAATGGCCACACTCCAGGATAACACAAAACAGCTGCCATTTTAGGGAAGGGCAAGACGCAATAATTCTTACAAACAGGAACTAGGGCACATGCTTTTGGACAGTCCCTCCTCAAGGAAATCCATGATGTAGCCCTCAGATGTACACACAAAAGTGTTGCAAGTAGATGAGTGAGGAGCGAAAACTTTTACATCTTCACCCAGCTCACTCCCCGCTGCATGAAGTGGGCGTGATTGTCACAATTTTGGTTTCGAAAAGTTTGAGAAATTGTCTAACACTGCCCTCTGTGTTCCAACGCTGGAAGTGCTGGAACGCCAGAAGAACGTAGTCTACCAGTAGTATGCACTATACACTTGCCTGTATTTGATTGGCTGTATTTGACTGGCCACCATCTTGCTAAATGAAGTCGGTTTAAGGTCCAACTTTTGTGTTATTTTATTTTATTTTATTTTATTTTATACTGGACAACATCACATTTTTTTCACCACAGACACTGCCTTTCTCACCCCAGGTTGAAGTCAGGCTTTAACGTACCAGTATACACTGTCAGTATACTTCATTCTGCTTTTTCTTAATTATTAAGAAAAAGGTATAATAAAGTTCTTTTCATTTTATTTTTTTTACCTTGTGTATAATTTTTGTATTTCTCATACTCTATTTGTGCCTGCTGAAATCTTGATACTGCAGTGACCTAATTTTCCCAATGGGAATAAGTAAAAGTTCTTCTTATCTCACATTTTTAGTCTTTCTTTTTTGCTTTCTTGCTTCATAAAAATAGACATGAATGATTTTACTCATGATTTATGCTGCATGCATAAAGAATATCAGTTTCAATCTGGGTCTGTGTCAGGACTATATTGTCGTTATCGTTAGTGATCGCTGATCCCCACCGTAAGCTGCTTAATGTTCTGTATCATCCCTGTTAGATAGCCAAACCACTCCTTTTTCTCTCCCTTGCTCTCTCTCTCTCTCTCTCTCTCTCTCTCTCTCTCACACACACACACACACACACACAACTTGAGCCAAGCTGTAAATCTGTCACTACCCCCCCAACCCATAAAAATATTCTCCATCACCTTGAAGGTAGAACTGAAAAGCCAGTGCCATTAATCAACTTCAACTCTGCCTTGTATCATGTTGTCTTTCCCTCATTACAAGTGTGATTCTTTAGGTGTGAAGGATTGATGCATTAAAAACATCTTAGCTCTCTGTTAAATACCCACTGTTGGGGCTTGACAGTTTAATAATGGTCGATAATCACACAACCTCTCTCCCCTAGTGCCTTTTACATTTAGCAACACTATAAAAAAAGCTGTTTTAGTCACATACTCAGGAGCAGCACACACCACTCAAGGGGAATTCCCTTGCACATTAATATGATTTATGCCAGTGAGGGAGGTCCTCATTGAAGGAAGAACTGTCTTCCATCACTTTGTTTGCTGTGTGAAACTGTAGTGCTTGCTATTGCAATAATGTGATTAAACTGTATAGCATCTGATTTTTTCCCCGTTACTGCGTTTTATCTAATATATGTCTATCTTACTGTTGCAGGTCCAAAAATAAATGATGAAATCTCCCAGAGGCAAAAGGTGTTCGAGACGCTACATTTCAGTGCAAAGTAAGCATATCTATTTGATTTGATTTGATCTATACCAGTCGCTCCTTCCTATTGTCCTTTTTGCATCCCATAGTTACAGTCCTCTTACAGTTTTTCAGCTGGATCACTTTTTGTGACAGACAAAGTTATGTGATTCCACTGGATGCACCACATATAAGCACTTTGGATATTGCTGTTGTTAATTTCAGTATGTCACAGCAGTTTTGTAGAGGGTAAATGTTCTGGATGTTATCTGTTTACCATATAGGCAGCTGTCTATAATAAATATCTGAAAGCAGCTTGTGTTTAAGGACAGAACTGATGCCACAGAAGTCGCTCACTGGCAAACTTGGGGGGGTCCTTGAATTGTATTTGAAATTGAGAAGGTCCAGACCACATTGGGAACATCAATCTTAGAAACACCTAGCAACCTAATTTTTTTGTTGCTGTAATCTGGCCAAGCAGTGGCAGAACAGGCAAAGGAGCCTCATCTCCATCAACAATTGAACGCCAAATTGGCTGAGAAGGTTGAATAGGAAAAAGGTTCTGTTAGAGTGACCTCTGAGTCCAAGAGACCAATGAGCTGTTCAGGAGATGGATTATTTCTCTTTCTTACTATGACTCTCTCATTCCAAGAAATAAGCTCAGCCAGATGAATGTTTCCACTGAGAGCTCGATGTGCTCTACCTGCTCTACAAATGTGATGACTTTATATAACAATGTCTAAAACAGAGGACAAAAAAAGAACTAAAACTTTGCATATAAATAAAGGTACATAACACATTTTAATAGACTTATTTGATATAAATTCTGCCTTTTCTTCTCAGGCTGGACACATAATTAGAATTTCACAATAGCCCAACTGTTGACATTTCCAACCAGTTGGCGCAGTGCTTTCAGTAGGCCAATTCTTACAGCACTGCCCATTACAGGCAACAGATGCAAAGACCCCTGGGAGTTATGGTTTATGTCCTCCCAGAGGGAATCGGCTCAATCATCTCATTAAACGAGGCTGTATCCATGAGTGAGTTTTCATCTAGGGAATACTTCTATCCACTGTGTTATTGGGTAAACAGTGCCCAGGCAATCTGTAATATCTGCCCTAGTATTACACAAAACAAATTGGTGTAAATAGAAGAAGAAAAGAGAAGGAGTGGAGAACAGAATAAGAGTCGCAAAACAGAATGAAGTGGCAATAGCAGTGACAGATTAACCACTGTGCTGATCAAGCCACTGGCCAGTGGCCGCTGTTATAGTTACCAGCAAAATCAAGTTTTCGTCATTTAGCTGCCTTTCATCATCCCTTGCTTAAAGTCAATATACTTTATTAAATAACTGTTCTAATTCATGAGGGTAAAACTACACTGTGTAGTTGATTTTAAATGTAAAAGGGTGAAATTACAAATGGCTCTGTCAGTAGAAAGTAGTGAAATTGTGTGTGCCTGTGGAATAAGAGATTACATTTGACCAGTAAAATTACCAGTTAATGCCTAATTTAGATGTGACATTATAAAATATTTAATATAATTTTCTGTGAACTAGCCTGTGAGCTTTTTATATTGCTATTCTAGTTATTGAATATTCAAATGGATATTTAGAGATGAGATCATTAATCAGTTAATTAATAAGATGATTATTATTGCAGTTATTTTAATGACTGATTAACCGTTTCAGTCCTTTGTGATATTAGAATTATAAGAGTCTATGTGACGCTTTGTCAAAAATGAGGTCTGCACAGTCATATTCTTTGGCAAGTTATTAACATTTTGTGTAGGTTTATTTTTTGTTTTAGGCATTAATGGCCCTAAAACTTGTAAAATCAGTTCTCAGAATCTACATAAGGCTACCAATCACATTCCACCTCTTTACCATGTCAACTCAGGGGTCTGTGACTGAGGTTAATGCAGGTGAGAAAGAGATGAGAAGATCATGAAATGTTGTTCAAACTAAAATCAAAAGCATGGCACTTTTAAACCCTTGGGGCACAAGACCTTGGAAGATTTAAGGATGCCAGACTGCCCCATATGGTATCTGTGATCTGTGAGGAGATCTGTGATGAAACTCTGTGCTTAACCTACATGAACAGTGAATGGATCCAAGAATTAGGTAGACATTAAGTATGATTTCAAGTGTTTGTCATTCAGCAGGGAAAGGTGATGAGAGAAAGAGAGAAGAGAAGGATGTGACTTTAACCTACCTGTTGTAGAGGAGGATATCTGGGACCCATATCAGATTAGAAGGGAAGCGAAGGTTCTGAACCCCGGGGTAGCTCTCTGGGTTCCATGAAAGATAAATGTCTGTCCAGTACTGACAGAAACAACAGACAGAGAGAGTAGTAAAAATAATTCATATAAAAAGCAGCTATTGAGAAGAGGACATAAAAACAAGGACAAAAGACACATGTCAAATTTAAGGGTTTTTACTGCTTTTGGCCACGCATACCAATTTGTTGCTGTTGTTGTTTGGCAAGACACCACATTAGCGACCTTCACAGCTCTGAAAGGAAGACGTGTTTCACAGCTTAAATAGTGTTGGTACTATGACACGCACACTGCATAAATAATCTGTGCATCATAGCATCTTTCCTTAAAATATATCCTGGCACAGAACAGTAAAGCACGACCAAAATGCGTCAGAACTGTCTTTATAATCATCATCAACCTCAAACCATGAGAAATCTTAAGTTGTCACTTTACACAGGCTAATCTCCCAACAACTGTTGGCTATTACACTTTGTCTCCAGCTCCGATAATGAAGCCTGGCAGTGCAACCTTGCCAAGCCAACAGTTGTTGGCACTGACCCCTGCTCTCCCTTTTGAGCCTGGGCCCATATTCAGCAAAGGGCTAACTGAGCCCAGTGTCAAAATTTTCAAAAGCACAAAGATTGAGTGTTGTGTGTCGCCTCTGTGCCTCTTTTCATTACTTACAATAAGTAGCAAGATGGTGTGTAATCTGTGGTACAGATATTAGTGTGTGTTTTGTCGTCTAAGCACATCTGTTTGTGTAACTGCCGTTCACTTCTATTTGTGTGTGTACAGTGTGTGTAGTAGATGTATAGAATTTACATATACAGATGGAGGCACTCAGATGCTGTAGCCATAGGGCACATTCCCTATGGAGCAAACACAGTCGCTTTACTAATGTGACCACAGTACACTGGGCTCATCCATTTGTGCCTATATATACGTGTGTGTGTGTGTGTGTGTGTGTGTGCGTGCACATACACAAGTGGACATAACATATGCGTGCAATGTGTACATGCATGCTGCTGTGCACATGCAAATCTGTCTGTGCATATGTGCCTCTGTGCAGTTCAACGCATTTTACAATTAACCCAAAATCATATTCTCTTCAAAGGAAATCCATCTAAAGTGGGCCTGCTGACATATGTCTCCACTCGCGCAGCTAATGACTTAATCACTACACACTTGTCGTCTGTGGGCCTTGGCGGTTTGGTGCTGGAGAGCCTTCTTTTCATGTTTGTTGGCTGGGAAATCACATCTAACAGCCAACAGAACAAATCACAGCTCAGTAACTTTGTAGTCTGTCAGGAACAGATGAGGAGGACACTGGGCTACGTAAGGTAACAGCTGTCTAAGAATAGGTTTGGAGTTACATAACAGAAATTTAAGAAAGCGTCACTAATTGGAGGCAGCTAGGTTTTTATTAAGAGTGTGAAATTCTTTCATTGAATGTAAGACTTAAGATGATATAATTTAGGGTGTAGCATACAAATGTGCAGTGTATATATGATATAAACTGGAACACATGTATTTAAGTCATCACTCTATTCAAAGACATGGATTTTCAGTATAATTTTTTAAATATCTGTCTCAGAGATTTTTTGTGTTTGCTCAAAAACAATGGAGGCAAATGAACTTTAATTTCTGGTTCCTGCAGCAATGCTAAAATGTATTTAACTAGAAAATAGCGTTCCATTTACGTTAGATAACCCACAGACCTCACTGTAAACAGTTGTCAGATGGTAAGTTTTTTTTTTTTCTGTTCTACAAACAGTTCCATTCACCTACATTATATTGAGATGGAGACAGAAATATCAGAGTCAGAGATCTTAAAATCTAGGTGAAACAGTTTTTTGGTAAGTTTAGTTTTAATAATAACAGGAGATAAGCAATAAGACCTGGCTGTTGAGGAGGACACTGAGGTAATACTCAGTTCGTAGGAAACTTAAGCTCATTACAGTTCTCACAGTTAAAAACCACATAAAATCCAATCCATGGGGATGTGGGACATTCATTGCCTGATAAACCTGTAATCCTAAAATCCTCCTCAGTGCAGGGGAGGTGAATCTGCCCCTTCTCTGTCTGACAGTCTGGGAGCTAGTTAATGTACTTCTCAGGTCTCCTTCAAAATCTGCTGCATCTGCAAAGCCCCCTTAAGCTATTACACCAAAGTGGGTGCCAGTATTAAAGAAGGTGGCTTCCTGAATAATTGATCCATTCATAACTTGTAAGCCAGTCAGCAGCCAACTCAACCTGACTGAGTGTACGCTGCGACATCCTTAATGGGCTACTCTGACTGGAGCTGCTGTGATAATGAGGCTGTTGTACTTACCTGACTGGCCTGATAACATTTTCCTCAAGCTACTGAGCATTGTAATGCACATTTCTTGTACCATTAACTTATGTTCAGCTTTCTTTAATGGGATAGATGTGCTGTAGCTGAGCTAAGTAGCTTAGTTTCTATATTCTTAGATGGCAGTACATGAATAGGAATCTGACAATTGACAGTTTGCTAAACCCTTATCTCCCGAACAGCAATTGTCCAATCATAGCTTAGCAACTGCTACTAGGCATGCCATATCTGACATACTGAGTTAGTTATCCAGTGACTGCATTTTCAACCAGGTTGTGGAGCTATTTTGATACTTTGATATCAACGAACCACTGTTTAAAATATTACTATGAATTTCATTGGTAACTGTGCCACCGTTCACACTAAACTGCATATGTGCTGTGCCAGGAATGCAAATCTTGGCAGGCAGAGAAGGCAGCAGGGCTTAGCAAATGGTAAATTGGTACTAAAAACAAACTCAACACGTCACTTGTTGTAAAGTAAAGGTCTAATGTAAAGGCTTGAAGGAAAAGTAACCTGATGGGGGCCTGAGCAATGTTTTGAAAGATACATCTTTGAAATCCTGATTTGTTGTCTTGTTGGGATATTTTTATCCCCATCCCCATGGGAAATAGCTAATGATGACAATGAATGTTATATCATGCTATTATTAAATATTAGAAAAATAATAAATAATCCACAAAGTATCCTTTATGACACAACCTGATGTTACTACCTTTATCATGGGGAAGAAAAACAAGCGCAAGCATTGAAACTACTCTGACACTAGCTAACCTAAGCTTCAGGCTTCAGGACATTTTGTCACATCAGGCTCTGGAGCATTACTTTTTCTTTTCTTCTTATTATTTTTAAGGGGAAATCATTTCTGTTGCAAATTAGTTGCATCTTTAAATTGTGCCTGGCTCTGTGCCTTCAACAGCAGTCAGGTGTGAAGAACTTTTTGAAAATATGAATGGCAGAACCCACAGGACACAAACATCACACACAAAGTCCTTCCAAAAATTTACTAAATGATAATAATCACACAGCAATCACACAAAAATTGCTTGGAGAGGAGACATACCAGCTGCAGCCAGGCATTTGTGATCAACACTTGGTTCTTTTCGTCCTGGAGGGAAACAGGAGGACAGACAGAATAATCAGCAGCCAGTAGACACAGCTTTAGACAGATAGTGAATGAAAACATTCGGGGCGAGAGAAAATAAAAAATAATGGTAAACATGAGGTGAGATTATGAGACAGATCAGCAATGAAGTCAAGCTGCACCCCAGATGACTCAGAGCTGACGCGCTTACTGAATAACAATAACACACTCCAGCTGTTTTCTCCTTCATGACATTATTTTAATGTAACAGAATTTATGTTTGCCATTTTAACCAAAAAAATTAAACAATATAACAATGATAAGAGAGAAAACAGGGCAAACAGCAGTTTGTGCAGGAAGCAGACAGTGACACTGACCAGAAAGGATGGAGTTCTTGAATAAAGAGATGAGTTAACATGAATTTCTATCAGCATCATGAAAACAGAAACAGCGGCTCCAGCTGCATTTCATGATATTTTGCAAGGGTCAACTCATGGTCAAATGGTCAGAGAGAAGGATGAAAAAAAAAAAGTAAAGAGTTGAGGATGAGAGGAATCAAGATTGACAGGGAGGGAAGCAGAACAGACAGAGACAGTTCAAGAAGAAAGATAGGTCAGACGTAAAGATGAAGTAGAGAAGGTAGGAATGAACTTCTTTAGAGTGTGTTTTTCAGAATCCCACATGACAGCGACAAGTTTTGCTCCTTGTTAGACACTGGTACGCTGCGTGTCTGACGTGCTACCTCCCTCACCCCTGAAAAAATGTGCTTGGCAGTGATAGTGAGTCATAGCAGCATCGCCTGTTGTCGGTGTTCCTTCGTGGATTAGTCCTTTTTTATTTTCACAGAATAACTGAAGTGACTTATCACGTTATCTCCTACCCATGACTGATGCTGGAATAACACTGCCAGCTCAACCCCTTGAAAACTTTTAATGTTACTGTAGAAAAATCAAATCATGAAATCAATTTGCACATCTTATTTCTTTCTATTTCTCATCCCACCAGAAATAATCTACTGTATAGTTTTCTTTCTTATCACAAAGTTTCGTTCTGTTCTCGCTTGTTTCATGCTGCTTATTTCACTCTCAGGACAGGACAATTCTGACTCGCTCTTGTGGTGTAACACACTCACGGAGGAGTGTGCTTTGATTTGACTTTAACTGTGCACACAGTAGTTGAATTCCTGGCTTCATAATCTTTACCAGGGAGCAAGGGGGCAAAATTAATGTCTGAAAATAAAGATAGTTTGTTCTAAAACAAGCAAAATCACCAGTATGGTCCATTTAAAGGTCTTTGAAGAGAAAAGGTATACAGTATTTCAGGAGATGTCATTATATTAAATTAGATTATGGACCTTGAGCCTTTCTTTAGCCACTATACAAAATACATTTTTTAGACTCTATATCACATCTAAACAGAGTGAGCTGACATAGACATGAATGAGTTTTTAACTTACTATACTATCTCTGACTGATCATTTAACAAGTAAATGTAGCCTAAATCACAGCACAGCCATTGTGTTTTTTTTATGATGATTTCTTGTTTATAAAAATAATCAGGATTTTAACAGAGGAGCAGCTTGGAAATGGCTGCATGTACTCGTAATTGAGCCGTCTTTCAATCACTATTTCATATTTGTTTCATTGTCTGACAATAGAAATGGAAAAACAGGTTTTTTGGTAATTTTGGAGGCTGTAGGTTTTTGTGCTGTTGAACTAGATTGTATTATACTGGGACCTCATTGATGTAAATGTAGACAAATGTGTGCATGTGTTTGCAAATACATTTCAGTGCATAACGGCAGTTTCAAACAGTTTTGCATGTTTTGCACAAGGCACTCCTTTAGTATACAGAATTCCAGTGGCTTTTTTGCAGCTTTAGAAGGTGCTTAATCTCTGTGTCATCAATGACAAGCAAAGCAAACTCACTGCTCTTATTTCTCCTTGTAGTGAAATCGATTCTCACACAATCATCGCCCCCCTCCTTCTCTCTGATCCCCGCCTCCTCACCTCCTCCCTCTCTCCCACCCGCTCCAATCTTATCTCCACCTGTCCTTTCTGATCTGACCCTCTTTCAAACAAGCTCCTTTCTCTGCTGCTGCAATAGAGCAATCTCCCATTGTGTGCCCCACAAAGCAGCATCTTTCTGTCCTTTTGGTGTGTGATCTCGTGGGCAGTCGTGGAGATTTGGCTTTGCTTTCAGGTTGCTGTGTTTTCGCTTTATTTTGTGCCAGACCTCTCTTTTGTGGTGTTTTGTGGGATTTCGCTCAGCTGCAATGGGTAGTATCAGCCCTGTCACACCCACTATAAACACTCTAATCTCCTCATAAATCTGCTCTGATTGGTTTTAGACAGACGGGCAAGGGATTGATGGACACTTGCATTCAGTGAAAGCTCCTTAACTGTAATTTATTGCAAGTCATTTGACATCATGGCCAAGGACAAAAACATCTTTTCATATATATGTATATTGTTCCAAGAAATTGTATTTCATCTGTGGAGTTCATTCAGTTTTATCCCCAGTAGGAAACAGTAGGATAGCCACTTACAATCTTTTTTCTTTCAAGATTGATCAGGGAATAGGTTTTTCAAACTGAATCAACAAACAATGAATAAATCCTGAATTCGTGGATCATATCTCAGAATTCTCTGTAGTGCTTCCTGCACACCAGCAGATCAACAGATCTTTAACAGAGCATTGTGATGTGAAGGATGAACCGGATGCCCTCTTGTTTTAACGGTTCAACAGATATGGTGCAGCAGAAATTCAGCTGCATCAAAAAAGAAGAAGTGTGTGCAGGAAGGCTATCTCTACATATACTTTATGTCTTGGGGTTGAGAGAATCAAATGTGAACACAAGCAGAGAGCTGTCACTCTTCATCAGGAATTGTTAAGTATTTGGCAAATGAATGCGAGTGTTGACCTGTAACTGCTGGATTCTTTAACAAACAACTGTGGTTATCATATCATCTTAAATGATGATATGACAGTGTTCACACTTCTGTTTCCACTTCTCCTAAGTCGTAAAATAAAAAATAAAAAAAATTATTGTGTCTTTCAACATAGTATGTTAATGAGCTTTAGAGGTGCTGGATCAGTGAGTGGATTTTATTATGTTCAGACAGAGCCAGGCTAGATGCTTCCCACTGTTTCCAGTCTTTGTGCTAAGCTAAGCTAACCAGCTGTAGCCTCATATTTAATGTACAGATGTGAGAGTGGTATTAAGCCTCTCATCTAACTCTCTGCCAGAAAGCAAATAAATGTATTTCCCAAAATGTTAAACTAAGACTTTAAGTAAAAGCAGAAATACTGCACTGTAAAAAAACAAAAAACAAACAGTTAAAAACCTGCATTGAAAATGCCATTTAAGTACATGTGTATTACACCGCTGTGAGTGTTATACTATTATATTTATGTAATTGAATTATAATTGTTTTTGCATTAAAATGTAAGTAGTATTTTAATGTTGTTGGTGGTTGAGGTGGAGTTAGTTTGGAACTACTTTTTATACTGTTGGATAATTTATAATATAACAATGCATTATATTTTATACGCTAATCATATTGTATGTAATAAATGTAAATTAATAAAATATCTAAAATATTTAAAGTAGTAAATAAAGCTGTCAAATAGATGCACTGACGTAAAAAGTTAAGTTTCCCTCTGAACTGTTAGTAAGTACGTTACATGAAAAGGAAAAACTTTAGTAATGTCACTTCCTCCACTGGACATTACTGGTTTCTTTGCAAGCTACATTATGGTGGCTCTTCAGACTGGCTGGTGACAAGTCCTGTGTTTGTCTGTCAGTCTGTCAACCTGCCCCAGTTCCCTGGTCAGAGAGTAACCTCAGAGCAGATGGAGGAATCAAAGGCCAGGTTACACAAGCACAACCAGCTTTACATTATTTACAATTGCCCAGTTAGCATTAATTCACATGGTCTGGCCAACCTATCCATTATGTATTGAGTGAGCATGAGGCTGCTTTCCAAACAAAACCGATCAATTCAACCAGTTACTTTTCAAGAGCAAATTAAAATGTCTATAAACATTTGAATGTTTTCTCTTAGAAAAAGCATTCAATAGTCAATAGTCAGACCACCATATGTTCTCTTTGGAGATTTCCTCACCTCTTGACTCGATGTTTCCAGTCTGTCGTTGGCAAGAATAAATTAAAATGCTCATATGTGCTGTAAAAGACTTGACCACATTAATAATGGATTGGGAATCCTATGTTACAGCCCAGTGTGCAGCTCTTACCACCATATAGTTATCATGAGGAGACGTACACGTCTTGTGACAGGGCTGGCTCAGGGATGTGACGGGGTGTCGGCTTGGGTTTTTTGGATGAGCGCTCTGGCTATGTGGTGGGGCTAACAGGCAAGAGGTTATGTGTGGGTTTGTGTGAGGGTAGGTGCATGAGATGGGGAACAGGGGGAAACACACAGTGAAGCACAGGGCGGACACAGAAGGAACAAAACATTAAAACAAGATGTGACAGAATATCTGCCCAAACCACAGGCGTGTCGATTTAAGAGCTACAGGACTGACATGAAAAAGAGTTAAGAATGACGGAGAAAGGGAGGATTGTGAGCTGAATGGGGTTTCTGTGTGTTGTTTTTGGATGTAAAATGTAGGACACAGATAAGACCTGATATTTTGAATAAAGCTTTTCTCTTAAGAAACCACCTCAAATGTTATGTTGTATTTAAAGGAATTTGGAGAAATACATTTGATTGCTTTCTTCCTAAAAGTCAGAGGAGAACATTGATACCACACATTAAATATAAGGCTGCAGCCTGTTAGCTTAGCATAGAGACTGGAAACACAGAGGGAAACAGCCTGATTCTGTCCAAAAAGTAAAAAAAACAAAACTACCAACAATTCTGAAGTTTGCTATAATGAACAGGTAATATTTTATTTGTTTAATCTAAAAGACAGAAAATCAAGCAAATTTTTGTCAGCTATCTTTGATATGAATTTGACTGCTGGACCATGTTGATTTGCCCCAAACAGCCTATGTACTGACTGAGTAGATTGTGTGTGTGTGTGTGTGTGTGTGTGTGTGTGTGTGTGTGTGTGTGTGTGTGTGTGTGTGTGTGTGTGTGTGTGTGTGAGCAAAAAGTGAGAGGGGACATCTCAGCACTGAGGCTGAATGCTCTTGTTGAATGAAAGAAAAGACTGAGGGCCTGTAGAGCAACGAAATGAAAAAGGATCAAGGGAAGAAACTAAGAAGTTGCTCCTTAAAAGATAAATAGTCTCACTTGGTTGGGTGGTGCCACTGGTGGAATAAAGTGTTAAGTTCAGAGGAAGATGTAGAGAAACAACCAGAAGGTATATGTGCATTAGATTGTGCCACAGTCACTGTAGATAAATCAGATGGAATACCTTAAACGTAAACAAAACAAAAAAATCCTAAAAAAAAAAAACATTCAATAGGCAAAAAGTTTCACAAAGACTGTTTAACTTTTTTAGATCTCTCCGTTGATTTGCAAACCAAATTCCACACACATCTTTGCTCCTTCCCTCTGTCCTCAAGCAAACTCTGTGCTCTACACTTAAAACAAGACAAAAAACACAGACACACATGCACCCTCACCACATCAATGATTTGTAGCAGTGTGAGGCCCAGGTCCACCACGATGGGTGCCGAGTCGTTCTGGACAGGTCTCTCCAGTCGGCTGTAGTTGACCATGAGGTCGTGGTACAGCTTCCTCTGGTACACACCGCCGTGACAACCTGAAGGGAAAAGAGTTAGGACAATGAAAATGGGAGAGGAGTTAAGGAGAGGAAAGACAAGGATGGAGGAAAAAGGACAGAAGTGGTTTGGGGTATAAGTGAGAAAATAATAAAGTAACAGGTAAGGAGGAAAAAAAGGAAGAATTGAAGTAGCAGGCATGGAGAGCAACAATGGTGGGAGGAACTGACAAATTTATATTCAGCTGTTAATGTCATTTGCAAAGGCTCAATCAATCCAGTAGTTTAATCAAACATACAGAAAATATTCTCCCACACATATTAACGCCTGTAATCTAATCAATGCTATTATTGCAGTTATTTCCAACATTGTTCATGAGGTGTGAAATCCCTCAAGAAATCTTGATTAAGTCACAGTATGCTGGACGTAATGAGTACATTATTAACTCAGTGAACTTTAATTGTGTTGACTGTGCTTCCTCTTTGTCTCCCCTGCATTCATTAGGCCTCATCAAGAGGTTTACACTGAACGAGGAGGCATCCATCTTTAACAGGAATGAATATTACAGCGCTGTCCCCGATGCAAGAGAAGAGCCAGTCAGTCGTGAAGGTAGCATGTCCTCTCTTTGGCACCACACTGTTTGCATCGTTTCTCTTTCACCAGTGATGCTTTCAGAGTAAAATCTAACTGACAAAAAGGTTTTGACTGTGAAGACAGTGGATCTCATTGAAGGCAGGAAAAAAAAACTGTAAGGTAATAGATGTGATTTATATTATAATATCATAGAATCTAGTCATTAATCTCCTGACATGCAATCCTGAAACATGTTGGTACTGTATGTTGAGCTCAAAAAATGAAATATTTTGCATACATATAACAATGTTGAGTGTGTTGTCTACAAATAAACCCAACTGAGGAATTATTACAACAGCTCATAACTTAAGTGAGAATGGTATACATTAAGAACTGTATGTGTGTATTGCAACTAAAAAATGATGTTGATGGGGGCGGGACATTAAACAGGAAATGCTATTTAAGAATTTTTTTTTTAAATTGATCAGTACATGAACAGAGAAAGCCTTGTTTGAAATCATGGCCTCATCATTTATTTCTCCAGCACTGTATAGAGAAGTTTAATCTGTCCAGTTATTATTATAATTTTTGTGATATTGAGTGAAAGCTTATTATTTGTTACCCATCACGCAGCTGACTGCACGAGGAGCCCTAAATTATAAACCTTGACATATCAGTAGACTTTTCTAATCTCTTCACTTACTGTCCCAATACTCACCATCACAACATTCACAAAACTTCCAGACTTCCTCATCTTTCAGTGTCTCATCTCAGCCAGAACGGAAAAGGTCTCAGCCTGCCTCTCCCCAGTGACCCCTGTCCAAATTAGATGTTGTCTCAACATATTCCGGCAATTATCGAGTGACAGCTGAGACGTGAGTGCACCCACAATGACTGAGTGGATGACTAATTAGCTAATGAGGCGAAAATAAACAAAGACGGCTCGCTGTGTGTTTGTGTGTGAGGGTGTTGGGGGCACCCCAAATCTTGGTGTGACAGGGAATCTGCATAATGGGTGAGACTGGCAGCGAGCGAAAGTGTTGCGAGTCGATGGAGCGGGACGAGCCGAGCCAGAACGAGCTGAACAGTAAAGAGCCCTGTCAAAGAGCCACCATAAAAACGAACACATCTCTGAATGGGTGGCAACATAGCATATATTGATATTGATCTACAACAGTAAAATTCATCAAGTCAATCCCTTTATTTCCTGCTTTTCTCTGAGACTGTCTGGATTCTTCAGTTTTCTACAATCCCGCTTCTTGTCCTTGAAGTCACATCACTCCAAACCAAACACTCTGTGATACCTGAGATGGAAGATGGCACAGTCAGGTACAGTAAGTCCTGAACACAGGGAGAGCTTCCTGCTGCAGGAAGAGAGACAGACATCTTAAACAGACAGACTGAGCTGTTACTGTAACAGACTGCAGCGCCTGCATACACTCTGTTGTTAGGTAGTTGTGATGAGTTGTTCCAGTGCATCCTCAGGCAGTGTGTCTGTGTGTCTGTGTTATTACACTGGGCTTTAGAATGAATTGGGTGAAGCTGCCTGAGAGCTGTAGGTTTATCCTTACAGTGTCCTACATGTGATGCTTTATGTCAGTAGTGCAGTGGTTATATAATGTCTTTCCTACTGTTTTCTCTGTTTCCTTCCTTTCTAATATGTGATATATGTTTGCATTTCCACAGGCTTACTAAGGTTTTAATAGTGCATTGCTATTCTTGTAGAGTGTCTGCGATCTTTGATTCAAATGAAGATATTAGCCAATGTCTTTAGATGCTGACAAAGTGCACTTTTAAACTATATTTGATCTGATGAAAGCTGTTAGATGTAAGGATTTGCTGCCTGACAGTGCTTTAACTTCTCACTTTGTTGTAGTGATGTAGGAGTGTACTTCAGTGTGGATCAGTACACTGTGACATCACTGCTACACCCATCAGTGGTCTTTTGCCTCTTGTTTTGCCCCTTTTAGGTGGGGATATTTTTTGTGTTTTTCACATTATACTAAACTTTAAATATTTTTTAAAATAATAGGTCTATGTTGTATGGATGAATAGACACTTATTTCTGCCTCTATTTGGTTTAAGGGCTCCAGGTTTAAAAGATAATCACTATTTTAAAATGACAGTGTTTAATCTGAAGCTCATACATGATATGCCCTGAAATAGGAGCAAATTGTCATAATCTGTCACACCTGGCTAGAACTTATTCATCACAGGTGTTGAAAGAACTACAAATTTAAAGAGTCATCTTGATGTTGAGCTCAACAGATTTGTACATTCCTGTCAACTGGCTCCAGCCTCCCTTACTCTGTGCACCTACTGTATAAATAGTAAAGCTCAAGAGAACTGAATAGACCTAAACGATGCCATCGTTATTCAAAGAAATGAATTAAATCTTCTGCCAGTATCTTCTTTGTACTGACAAAATCTTATAAGAGGTATCAAACACTGGTATAATACAGTAAAACTGTTGCACACTAGAGGTTTACGTAGCGTATGAATGAATGGATGAATGGCGGGGACAGACGTGGACAGATTGATAAATCATTTATTGAAAAGCATGTAGGAAATAAGTGTGTCCTCCAATCCACTGTTCTCCTGAAAGACTACTGGAAAAGTGCTGTTAAAATATTGTTGTGCAGGATAAGAAAGCAGAAAAGCTCCTTGTGTTCATGTCCCTGCTCTGATTTGCGGTCGGGCTGTCTAGATGTGATAATCAAACAAACCCAAAGAACTGCTCCATCACTCGACATGATCACTGCGCAAGCTCAGCCAGTGTTCCTGAAAAAGGCAGAGTGAGTGCTTTTAGTGATAAACAGGTTGTTTGTGTTTTACAAAAACTGTGTGTAAATGTAACTGTGAATGTTATTCACAGTTATATCACCACACAAATATGTTAATTTCATGCTGGTTAAAAAATAGCATACAAATATATGTAGGTTCATTCACGGACTATTTACGTCTGGTGTTGTAGTCTTCTGTTTCAAGCTTGACATCTAGTTTAATAGCAGCATTTGTATTATATTCTTTTATATACTGTTCAGTAATGTAAACGTTGTTGTTTGTTGTGTAATTCTTCTATGCTGCTATCTATGCTGCAGCCATAGACAACTAGATCCCTTGTTCCGGTTGAGAAAGACTGCCTGTGGACATCTGGAGTACGGATTAGGAAGCTGTGTAGCTGACTGTAGCTGAGTGTGTAGCAGGAGTTGCTATTATTGTAGTTGATTATTGAGAAGTTGATTATTCAGAAACAAATTGTATATTTTGTTTGCTTATGTTCTTTGCCAGGTTGCTTTTAACTACAACTTCACAAACTAAATAATTGGCCGTCTATTCATTCTGGAAACAGGATTCACTTTACGCATCTGCCTTTACTTCTGTGGGACATTATCATAGATTGTTGACTGAAATCCTTTATTGGCACAGAAGAAGAAGAAGGCCAGACTTATGTATTTCAGACTCTGTTTTTCAGCATCTCTTTACTGTCCTAGTGTACTTGGCTGAGAGTGTGACCTGTCACGTTAAAGGAGGTCGCAAGGGTTTTAAGGAAGACTGGATTTCTGTCTCATTACATTGCATAGGCCTGAGGGCAACTACTGCAGTGTGGTAAATATAAACAGGAGAGGAGTCACTCAGGGTGCACTCTCCATCTCCTGCTTTGACACTTTGTCTCCCTTGAGTCGTTCGATGTGTGTGTGCAGCATCAGCTAACGGATCAATCAATAAACAAAATTCTCCCATTACAATTTATGGACTTTCTTGTTCTATCAATGCAATCATTTTTCCACTATCAGAAAAACGATTGTATTGATGCAGAGTACAGCATGTAGTCCTCAGTTATTTTAGCTGTGATCTGAGAGGTTGGTTTGAATCCCATGTTGGTTTAGATATTGGTGTTGGGAAAATGAATTAGCAGCACTCTTCTCTGCCTTATCATCTTAACTGGCTCAGCTACACTTTAGCAAATCACTTAACCTGGACTGTGAGTCTTAACAGATCACACTGCTACCTCAATGAATCCTGCAGATTTGCAACATAAGACTTACTACTTCTGTACATAAACACTCCCTGGGCACTTTATTAGGAACACCTGTACATAAGTTCATTCATGCAATTATCCGATCAGCTAATCATGGCAGAGGGGTACTGTTTAAAATCATGCAGATAGAGGTCAGGAGCTTCAGTTAATGTTCAGAATGGGGGAAAAAATGTGATCTCAGTGACTTTGACCATGGCATGATTGTTGGTGCCAGACAGGCTGGTCTGAGTATTTCTGAAACCAGAAATACTTCTGCTCTGGGATTTTCACACACAACAGTCTCTAGAGTTTAACTCAGACTGGTGCAAAAAAACAAAAAACATCCAGTGGCCTTGAGAGAGAGGTCAGAGGAGAATAGCTGGACTGGTTGGGGCTGGCAGAAAGGCTACAGTAACTCAGATAACCACTCTTCACAACTGTTGTGAATCCAGTTTCGTTAATTTCTTTTTTGTTCAAATTATTCATTTTAAATAGCCTTATTTTTATTATTATTTTTATTATTGTTTTTCTGCCCCTTAAGACTCTTTCTTGTGCTGCTGTAACACATGATGTCCGCCTCCAGGGATTATTTCATCTAGTCTTAGTTATTCTAAAGAAGATCCTTAGAAGGCTGTGATTGTCGGGGGCAGACGTGGAAAGCCTGACTATGCTAAAAATCAATGTGATGCTCACTGCACAGCTAGACAGAACAAACATCTTCATTGACCAAGAAATGAAAAATTACATGTAGCAGTCAGTGCTGCTTTTTTTTAACAAGTGCAATTGGTTTTAACAGTATACCAAACATTTGCAAACATTTTCACCTGAAACGAACCAAAAACCTCAAGTAAAAAATTGTTCAACAGTCGCTGAAATTCATTTTCAAACACAACATGCAGGTTGGTGTTTGGAAAGTCGCATCGCTCCGATGAAGCAACACTGGAGGAAAAATCCCTAACCCTCACAGACAGCCGTGCCATCAAAGCAGCTGAGCATCACAATGAAAAGCTTTGTGCCTAGCATGTTATTTTTGAATTTCAAATGGGAGTCAGAGATGGTTAATACTTTGACTTGCATTCTGCGCTGCTCAAGAGTATTTGATTTCAGGAGGGGGAGCACAAGGAAGTAAAAAAAAAAGAAATATATTCAAAACTTTGTAATTACATTTACATTTAGATCAATCTAGCAAATAACAGATTATGATAATATTGGTTTTTGTGCTTTCCAAGATAATGTTCATATAACAAAACAGATGGAGAAGCTGTATAATGTATTATTAATACTGTGAAGTCATTTTTAGTTTTCTTAGTTTTAACCTGAAAATGCCTTTTTTTTTTTTTATTCCCCCAGCTACAAGTCATTTCTCCAGGACCCGTTCAGGCTGTACAACTCCAACAACCTTCATCAATAAGGTAGGGCAGCCTATATATGTAGCCTGAGAGGCAAAACTGAGGGCAAAAAAAAGTTGGTAAAGGACAAAATCAACTACCCCTCTACACCCCAGCTGCAAATGTTTGCATGTGCAGTTAGAAGGTGTGATATGTTGTAGCAGAAGTGGTGGCAACTACTTGCACATCCATTCACTTTCCAAAACTTTGACTTCACCAAACAAATCTAAGAGACTCTTCGTACTCTGTGGTTGGTTTCCATATGTTTTTCCCCACAAACAGCCACAACCTTAACCTCAGAGCTTCCAGCTGGCAAACACAATTCCTGCCCCAGATTTCCACGGCCAAACCACACTTCCACCTCCACCCTCTCCTACTTTTCCCAGATTGCAACTGTTGTTTTTTTGTCCCAGTTTTCAGCAATAAACCCAGCTCTCACTGATTTCCTACATGATCCACAACCTCGATAGAAACACTGAATATACCAATACAGATAGAGCCCTAACCTGAAGGCATCTATCAAATTCAAATGGCTACCATATATCTCTCTCATTGCATTAGTGACCTCTCATATTTCCATTTCAGAGCCCACCGGGGGTCTCATTCGATCCTCAATCATTAAAGCTCAGTTGTACTGTACAGAAATAAAAAGGGTTTCTTTTTATGGCCGCGATGCTGCAGCAGTAGACATACAGGCAATTCAGTTTACGAGTTTTTCACCCTTGAAAGCACTCGCTGCCTTCAAAATCATTTTTACAGACTTGGTGTCCACAGTGTGCTCATTTTTCCCTCTTGCAGACAATGACACTCACAGGTGTAACAAATCATTGAGTCAAAGCCTTTCACAGGTTTGACAGGTATTTCAAAGTTATAAATCCAAATCAAAACTTGCGTGAGTCAGTGCAGAGAAATTAAAAAATATGCCTTTGAAATTCTTGAAAAGAGAGGCTTGGCTTTCTGGATCTGTTTATTCTTTTTATTGACTGAAAGAAATTTGTGTGTAATCATGGGTTTTTATCTGTCTCAATTTGTGTCCTTAGAAGGGTACTCCAGGTCTTCAGTATGTCACTGCCATAAAATTTGTGGACTTGTGAGGGACAGGTTTAAAAAAAAAAAAAAAAAATAGACTTGATTTAGCAGAGGATGAGATATGCCAAATTCTACAACAGTGTGACCTGCCATTAGTTTGAAACCTGGAAGCTATAGAACTAAGACAGGACATAAAGATGTATGAAAAACACATCAACAGGCGACTAACATTAAGTATAAATGTGGACTATTTTCTTTGGCTGACCACAGCATGCTCACATACCAAGCATGATGTAAAGTCATAACATGAAACATAGCTCAGCTTCTCAGTAGGTCATTTTGAAGAATTAGGTTGAGTACAGCAGAGAGCAGCTGTGGAAACCTATATAAAATTCACACCCCTAAGCAAAATCTGGGCTTTTCCCATCTTAGTGTACAACATATTGCAGCTTTTAGGGGCCAGAAGGCAACCCCTGACAGCTTTCTGCCTGTAGCACTATTAACTTCACACTAAGAGGGATGTTTGAGGACAGTAGGGCAAAGACTGATTAGAGTAGAGTCAATCTTT
The DNA here is from genome assembly GCF_017976425.1 of Toxotes jaculatrix. Classification (NCBI taxonomy): domain Eukaryota; kingdom Metazoa; phylum Chordata; class Actinopteri; family Toxotidae; genus Toxotes; species Toxotes jaculatrix. Next base: position 22,895,073 of record NC_054397.1, on the reverse strand, counting down.
AATGTCCCCAAGAAGTTGACAGATAGTAGTCAAAAGGAATAGCACAAGGAAGAACAATAAATAGACAATAAATAGAAGACCAATAATACACAATGGACCAAACGACCACTAGAGAGAATGCAGTGAAAATCAGGGGACGACCCACCATCAATATTTACAACAGCTGAAAAGGAAAATTACAGCTTGTTTAAAAGGCCAATATCTGACAGGATAAAGGACCTCATGTACTGATTAGTGCTCCCTCTTGCAAGTTAAAGCCTCTGTCCTGATAAAAACCACAGAGACAGGTTGTTATTTGCAGTTTGCTGTTTAAATACTTTGCATATTGTTGTCATGTCTATTGCACATGTGCATTTTTACTTAAACACAAATAACTTTTCCTTCATGAATCTTCCTTGCATTTTTCAGTGTTACTGGTCAAAATGATGCACTCTTAACATTATCATGTTACATTTCCTGTTCATCTTGAATGTTTCTCCTCTCAAGACACATACCTGAAGAAAAGTATCAGCAATCACATTTTTGAGTCTTAACAACAAGCTGGAGACTCGATACCATTCAAATCAGGAACAGTTAGCATGACACAAGGACTGTGCCACAACAGAGACAGATTAAATATTGATTAACACTGTGAACATGTAGGCAACTTGGCTCACAATTGAATCGCATTAAAGCAGCAGGTTCACAGCTATTTGTATAAGATCAAAACAAATCCAGAATCTGAGAAGTAAAGAAGACGAAACAGAACCTGATGGAGTCGGTTCGTTTTCCTCAAGAATATCAAACAAGGTCACTTTGTAAGCTTCTGGAAATAAGCTCCTCTGATCCAAGAGGACACACATAGATGATAGATAAATGCAGAAAACAAGCTGTGCCATGAATGATGCAAATTCTCCGAGTTACGTATTTGCTTCACTTTTACAAGTAGGATGTACTTTAAGTCCAAGATTCACTCCCTTTTAGCTGCTCCACTGTGTTCAAAGCTAGTTGCTAACTTTATCTGTCTCCTGTTTGGTGATGTGGAGGTAGCCTGCAGAGGGTTTATCAGAGCTTTTTTTTTTTTTTCCAAAAACAGAAATGAGGTTCATGAGAGAGGTGAGACTGAACCAAAACATAAATGTTGCAGGCCTGAAAGCCAAAACAATGAGCTGAAAGGCACTAAAATGCTCAGCAGAGCCTTGGGGAACTGCAAAGTGGAACGAGAGTCACTTTGAGAAACCCCTCACACATTAGACAAAATTATTTTTTTCCCGACTATTATAAAAATATTGATAGTGCAGCTTTAAACAAATGCTGAGTCCACTAATGTTACACAAGAACTCGAGCTTGATTAAGGACAACACAAAAGGCCAAAATGCCGATGAAATGAGTCTTTAATCAGCCAAACTGTCATCAGGGTGACTGAAGCTGTTTAAAAGTGAACTACGGCTAATCAGCAACAGCAAAAAAGGACATTTGTCTGAGTCACCCTGGATGCATGATTCGTCCAATCACAGGTTTATTTTTGTTTCTAATCATTTACAGTCAATGATTCATGGAATAGCTGTGTTTTGAGCTGATGTTTTCATTAATGATCATATCTAATCAACCGCAGTAGCAAAAGATGATTTTGCTCATGTGTAAACACGTGTTAGCAGGGCTGACAGGAAACTGTTCAACCATTTACATGTTGCAGACACACACCCAAGTTGGAGCAGGGACAATCAATAGAAAGCCTGGAATTTTACACCTTATCTTTCTCTCACATTTACAGTGCACAACAAATTATTGTCAAGCGTTTGTTAGCAAACCGCCGTCCCATCCAGACTACACGGCACACTGCACCCAGAGAAACTAACTGGAGGGATTGTGTCTGGAACAGAGGGTGGACACAATAACAGCTAAATATGTGAACAAAGGAATAAGCCCCCTTTTAAATCCTCCCTGCAATGTTGTCCTACAAATTGTTACCAAAGCTTTGTGGAGCTCTGTAGCACTCGTTAAGAAGGAAATCCTTCCCTTCACAGAGGAAGGAAAGAGGTAGCCATCTGTTTGGCACACCACGCTCCAGACATCTTCCTTGAAGATAGAAAGTTGTTTATATCTGGTGATTAGGGACCATAAGATGAACATCTAACTGATCTGGTGTCTGTTAAACTGCTCTTAAATTCATTGCAGTGGGGCATCGCCATCTTGACACACTGAGAAAAAACACACCTGTTTGTCTGCCTCTGTAACAGCCATTTACATTCAGGTGGAGCCTGTTGGGAGAGGCTGTGAGAACACACAGACTGCAGCCTCCTTACTTTTAGCATCACCTGTTTGCATGTTTGACCTCCTTTTATTCTCTTCCAGTCAGAGCAAATGGACCAGAATTGAGTTCCATCACTAGAACATATTTGCAGAAATCAAATATATATTAAAACCACATCCTTCTAGAGATGTAGAATGTAAACAAGGGATTCAAACATATTACAGAGATTTAACCTCGTCTGAGGGCCCTCTCTGTTGCACTATAGTCACGCATTTAACAATCCTTTAGCTGCAGATTACACTGAGGGGATGAACGGCCCCAATGGGCTTCGCGCATCATCGGAGGGACGCCCTCCTTATTCTGGGCCAGATGTTGGGTCTTTTAAAGAAGGCTCACTGCTGTGCGAGCACGAACACACACAAACACACACTGACCCACGGGCTCAGCAGTTTATTAAACTGTGATGCAAGGGATTCAACCTTTAAACAGAAAACATTAGCTTATTATACAAATAAACACATTTGTAGTTATAATCAGAAACATCCCAGCTAAAGAATCTGCAGTCAACTCCTGTGCATGCCGTTTACAGTTGTGGATACAGATGTTCTTGTCACGCCAGATGTGCAGTGAACCGAACTAAGCCGAAGTCTGTCTTAGCTGCGGCTCTAATCTTTATGTGAATGATGCTCATATGACAAAAATCCAAAAGAAAAAGCGCTTCACTGCTTCTTTTTTCTTTTGGTTCCCTTTTGCCATCTTTTGACAGACGTGGACAGAAAGCAGACTGAAGGCTCCATCAGTGACCCACCTTGACAGCAGAATGTCGCCCACAGGTAAACTCCAATCAATACAGATCCTGTACACTGCCGAGGATCCATGGCAGCAGCGGAGCAGAACTCCCTCTGTGTCCCGCTGGAGATGTCAAACTTAGAGGGAGCGCAGCTTTGTCAGACGGCTGGTGCTGCTCTCTCTCTCTCTCTCCCTCTCTCTCTCTCTCTCTCTCTCTCTCTCTCTCTCTTTCTCCCTTTCTCTCTCTGTGACTCTCTTTTTCTCTCTCCCTTTCTCTCTCTGTCTGTGACTCTCTCTCTCTCTCTCTCTCTCTCTCTCTCTCTCTCTCTTTTCTTGTCGGGTGCTGGAGGAGACACGCGCTCACACACCCGATATGTCTCTCTCTCTCTTTTTTGTGTTTGGGTCACCGTCACCTCAAAAGTCACTTTGGATTCAGCTCTCTGCTCCTCTCTCGGGGCTCGGCTGTATATTTATATCAAACATCTCGAGCGTGCCCCCCCCCCCCCGCGCGTTTCCTGTCGTGTCCCTGTGCGGTGATGACGACGGCCACCTGTCCGCTGACTGCTGCTGCCGCTGCTGCGCAATGCCGCCAACTTCGTCAGGGTTTGTCCCCTCCAGTCATTTCGGGCTCATCCTCATCTGCTTAATGGATGATGACTAAAGGAAAGATGACCACGCAGGGTCTCAACACGCACACAAGAGTCTCCATCAGAGGGCGACAGGCCCCACCCCCCTCCACTTTGGAAAACTTTCTTCTTCTTCTTTTTACTCATGTAAACGTTTCATTAAAAAATGTTCACGGCTTGCGCAGACGCAATACAGCACTTATTTGCGGCATCCCTGCGTTTTCTTGAGTCACGAGCAACATCTAATTTCCAAAAATGAAAAAACATTTTCATTGTGGAATCTTTTCACTTCCAAACTGTTCTCAGTCTTCAAGTGTTCTCTCCTTGTTCGTCCTCTTCTTCAGCCTTGTCCTCTTTTGCAAAAAGAGTCAGCCACTGACAGAAGAGAAACATTCTGATGTGAAACTGTATCAATAAATAGCTTGTGATTCCAAATAGCCGGCAGTCAGAGACACATTATGAGACAATGGATACAGACATGTGGCTGCGTCATTTGTAGTTGTTTGGGGGCAGGTAATCTCACCCCTGGCCATCCCTCCTGCCTGTGCCTGTTTTCCTCATAATGGTGTTTCTCTCCTTGCTCCCTGCATCATCATCTTGCTTCATTCTCTCACTGTGTTTCTCCTCTCCAGTCTCCACCTGCCTACCTGTCACAGGCATCACTGTGGCATTCCATACAGATAGGGGTAAGGCTATATATCTGTTAGGTGATGACCTCCAAGTGTTAACCTAGATTTTTTGTACCAGTCAGTAAAGACATGAGGGTTGGTGTTATACCTGTCCATGAATTCATAACAACAGTTTGGCTGTAGCCATATTATGTTACACAGTGCAAAGTGATATGACCTTCCTAGCAAAGGCAGGGGAGAAGAAGACTGCAAAGTAGTGAACATGGAGCAAAACAACGCAGGTCTGAAAATATTCCTGCTTGACAGAGCATCCAACACAGAAGGCATTTCTATACGGAGGGTGTGGAGTTTGTCCTCCACCACTTATACTGAAAGTGCTTTAAAAAGGGGACCTCGTTGCAGCCAGTATGAAGGAGAGGAACAATGAGAACGGCTGATGATGCTTTAAATGTACATACAGGCATGTGAGCATTGTTTTAGGATGCACTTGAAAATATGTGAACCGGCCCTTTAATTACAAACCAGCATTTGTATTCTGAAAGCCAGAAATCTCAGCATCAGGCAACAACACCAGCAGTGAATGGGCACTGAACAATGATTCTATCAGAATGTACACAATGTGATTTTGTTTTAGGTGATATCAATCTTGTTTCCCTCTTAAACTGATCAACTGAAAATCTTGTTTCACCTCTCTCCCTTTGCAATTGGTTTTTCTGGTTAATTTTCAACACCTTGGATTTCCACAGTTTAAAAAAAATTCAGTGTTGCAGACATCAGTTGCTTGACCTAATGTTTTATACCAAGGACATTTTATACCATCCATAGATGTTGCTATCGTTGCTATGTTGCTACATTGAGTTATGAGCATGTCTCAGCTGCAGCGGTGCAGATGATGAATCAAGTTAGATGAACACAGTTTCATATTAGCATGCACCACTGAGCAATTCTTTAATCAGCGTGGCAGCCGTCCATTGTGGTGAATTTTAGTGCATGTGGCCAGTTGTTAAAACATATTGCATCACATAATTACCTCTAACGAGACATTTGCCCGTGCTTCGGTGTGGTGCTGTCAGCGGGGGGAAAAACATCTTCGGGGCAGCACACCTTACACTGCCATGACACAAGATGGAGTGTTATTGTGTGTGTGTGTGTGTGTGTGTGTGTGTGTGTGTGTGCGCAGGTGTGTGTGGGACTCAGTGTACAGCCTCATTAGTATGTATGGAGACATTTCAAGTTGTTGGTTTGTGTGATGCACTGATGATCTGTTTCCTGACCTGTTAGCTTACTCATACATGCCTCCCCCATCTCCTTTACATCATCTTCTTAATGTTCCTCTCTCTCTCCTTTTTGTCTTCCTCTTAGTCATCCACTCACTCTCTCTCTCTCTCTGCCATAACCCCCTTAACCCCCTGTTGATCCTCCTCTCTGTCCTCTGTCCTCGGCCCCCACCGTCTCTCTCCATCTTTCTTCTCCCTCTCTGTTTCCTCTCTTCCACTCGTCTGTTCTGTACTTTCGCAGCTCTGCTTGTGAGCATCAGATGCAGTGATGTCCTCAGACCATTACGAGTGTGCCCGCAGCGCTTCTTTATCCCTCATCTATCACTCTCCCTGTGTGTAAACCCCCCACTTCCCCTCTCCTTCTCTTTCCGTCTCCCTCTGGCTTCAGTCTGGACACAGTGTTGTACATGTACGTAGACTGCCGTCAGCTCACATTAAATAAACGTCCTTTTGGCTTAGCCTGCAGAGACTGGAGTTGGTACTGTGTGTGTGTGTGTATGTGTGTGTGTGTGTGTATTTGTGAGTGTAGGATTGTGTGTGTTTTTCTGTGTGTGCACCTGTTTTATTTACAATGCAGTCCTGTATATGTATGTTTCTATGTCTCTTCTAGTCCAGCTGAAAGAGACGCCCCCTCCCCTTCCCTTTATCACACACAACACATTAACATACAGCACAGGGCGTAGCAGCCTCAAGCCCATGCCATAAATATCATAAACATATAAACAACATCTCATGCAGAATCATCAAGCATAAGGCAGATGTGATTTATGCAGAGGCTTATGCTTTTGCATATATCCCAGCATACTTATCACATTATATCAAACATACTGCACATGTACAAGTACAGTGAGACAAATGATTCAATTGCAGCTATGGTCAAAGAAGAATTTAAGAAAAATGTAGTGAAAAACAATACTCACAAGAAGACAATTATAAAGGCCCCTACTAATAATCTAAAAGACAAATCATCTGCTTTTGTGATTTTCTAACCGTATTCTCATGGTACATTGCTAGATCGCCAGAGTTTGCTAACAAACTTGTGCATCTATTTACACATCCACTGCCATGGAGCAGCATGTTTTTATGTGCAAATTGAAAATGCACAAAAAACAAAACAACACAAAAACAGTGAAAATGGCAAAAATTCAAACAAGGAAACTAAAAACTAAAAAATATTGCAAAACAAAGTTTATGCTTGGCTGAGGTGGAAAAGTTGTTATTGAAATGAAAACAGCCTTTCAATCATAACATACACAAAGCATGTGACTTATACATCAACTGAAATGAAATGAAAATAGCGGCTGACAAAAAAAATATCCGATCTGTGTGGAGCTCTGAGGAGACCATGACTTTAATAATTAATATATGAAAAAAGCATTAATGCCATATTACCATGTTTTCTACATTGTTTTCTGCCCTTTGAGTTTCGACTGGGACTGAGTTTTGACTCATGAATGTAAGTCCTATAGTCACTCTCACATAATATTTTGGTCACTACCAGTTCATGGGAAATATCTGGCCCCACAATGTTCGCACACCAACTTCGCTAACTTTGACATTATCTGTCTCTCTGCCTGTCGTGCTGAGCAGGTAGTGTACAGTGAAAATTTTATGTTTGTTTGTTTGTTTGTTTGTTTGGTTGGTTGTTTTTGGCGTTGCTGCTGCTCCAAACAGTGTTGAAGAATGGTGAGAATGAGCCATAGAAAGTAAAGTTAGCATAGCTCAAAGCTAACTTTACTTTGCTGTTTCTTAGAGCCGAAACACTGAGCTAAAAGACACTAAAAAGCACTGTAGAGCTGACAGAAACAGCACAATTATCTTGATTCATCACTCAGACAAATTTTGCATTTTACACATCATTTTTTTTACACTGTGCTGTATTCATAAATGCAATGATGCAATGCGGCTTTTACCACATCTACCATACATTTATTTACACAGGACATGGCCTGTAGCCTTGTGTTAAAATCCATAACCATCAACACAGTTTACCCTCTCACAGTAGCACAACAGATAATCCTTCTTCAGTAACCTCTTTCTTCGCCTCGCTGGCTTCTCCATTTCTTCACTTTCTTTTCTCTTGTCTGAGTGAACAAAAAAAGAAGCATTAACCAACACTTTTCACTCAGACTGTCTTTTCTCACGACAGAAAACATAAGAGCGAAAGGTCATGTTCAAATCGGGCTGTGTTTTCGTTGGAAGCCAGCATGACACTCTTAGATGGGGAAGCTGAGGTGAGCAACAGAGCATGTTTTGCTGCACCTACAATGACCTTTTCACAGTGCTGTAGGGCTACGGGGCAGTCTGAGTCATGTAGTCAGAGAGTGACAAGGCTCACACAAGCACACAAAGTTTGTATATGTGATGTTATAAGGTATAACGCAGTCATGTTATTGCTTTGGTCCCTGGCATGATCATTTTTCTCCCAGAGACGCTTGCAGCCACAAAGCCGGGACCCTACTATGTAATTTATGCATGATATACAACCTGGAGTTGCTTCCTATGTGAGACTAACCTTGCTGAGAATGTGTTTCAGTCTTTCAATCCAGATGAGCTTCAATTCACAGCGGTAATAACAGATGTGAAGCAGAAAATGGAGTACGTTTTCTGAATGTTGTTCAGCAGGAGCTGTTAATGTGTATTTCCAGCCTGTGCTGCTGTCAAACAGTGCCATGACTTTAAATTGCAGTACACCACACATAAAGGCAGGTCAGGCTGTATAGGACTGAGCTTAGCAGTGAATGTTGACTGATGGATCCAATGGCCCTGTGGCATAAGGCACCACAGTCAGATGGATACATTACTGTTATGTTCTGTTAAAATTTGCATTAAATGTGTACTGAAACTTGGCTGTTGTGATTATGGTAAACAAACGCCAACAGCTCTTTGCTCTATAGATACAAATAGGCTACCTGATGTTCCTTTTCATACAGTTTAGTCTTATTAAATTATAAATTTCCCAACACCATTAGCAGAAGTACAAGAAATATGTTCCTACTGGGAAAAAAGGAGTTCCCTTCAAAATATTGTCACAGGTTTTCTACATCCACAGACCTGAAAACTTGTTTATGTCGAATCCTGTGGGGTTCAAACCTCCTCGGTCCAACACACAGACACACACACACACCTTTCGGTCTGAGTCAGATCTGTAGCTGTGAATAATAGAAGAGTGGGCTGAGGTCAGACTGTTCAAGTGCAGGGGAAACAGGGGAGATGCTTTCACTTAAGCATGTCAGCCACTTTTAATATGTCAGAAAACACTCATGTCTCATAAAAACTGGGCCACAGCACAAAACTCTATGATGTCACCAGGGACTGACTCTAACAACAATATTTGGTCAGTGACAAAAGGCTGGAGGCTTGACAACAAAGTTATAGCAGCTAATAACTGAAAGGTCAGCAGTTTGGACAGACGAACTCAGCCAGCTGGGAGAATAGGTGCAGGGGAAATGAATGAGCCGCTGTCTCCTTTTGTAATTACTTCTAATGATGTGCCCTTTAGCAAAGCAGACTACTCAGAGAAACTTGAATAGAGATTGTATAATACTAAATGACGTCCACTGTCTATAATATCTATATTTGCTCAAAGCTAACAAAGATTTCAACAAAACCTGGACATTGTAATCTTAATCTTTTATTTTGGCCTCTCACTGTATGTCTGCTCTAATACACACGAATGACTAACCTTGACTTATAATGACTAACATCTTTATAAGTAATGTGTTTTTATCCAGTTAACTTCTAATTTGTGTGCTCATATACTTTACTTGAAAATGTTTTTATTGCATCATTTCTAGGAAGACAAGTTTTCAAGCAAATCCAGGTGTTTCTCTGTCAAAAAAAGATGTTTGCTGCCATGTAGTGGTGAGACTATGTCATTGCTCCAAACCGTGTGGTCTGGTAGTTCATGGCACAAAAGTAAAATTTCAGACTTAAGTGAAAGATAAAAACTCTTTTTCTCTTTTTTTTTGCATTTATCAGGGGTGCAAACAACCAGCAAGAATAAATCTGGCATTTACTCTAAGTATCTTCCTGGTACTAAATTTTATGGTTTATATATGGTTTTTCTGACATATCTCATCTACCAACAGCTGTGACCTATTATTCCATCCCTATTTATATATTATAAACATTTTAGATTGTTGTTCATTTCTCATTGTAATTATTCCTGGAGATTTAATATTTCACACAAATAAAATGAACTTTTTAAAAGATGATAATTAAATGAATAAAGTTCATGCAGAATAACATACTGCTGAATAAACTGTAAGGTATAATATGGCGTAGGGTCAGTCAACATCTCTGATTGGCCCTGCTATGGGCCCCTAGTGATCCCTGTTTCTCTCAATCTCTCTGCATTTTGTATGTATTACTTACTAATTAGCATTTCATTTGTGGCAACTCTATGGGGCACAGATTTATTCAGAAATACGCACCATGTCAGCATGACATAGTCTGAAATAATTAAGACTTTGGCTATGTGTTTTAACTAGGATTGGAACTGGGACCAAAAGACCATGTAACAATGCAGGTGTCAAGTTAAAGTCCCTGTCATTTGATTTTTTAATATATGTTTGTGGTGCTAACAGTGTAACCAAGAAAATGTAGAGTTAACATTTGCCCACTTTGCCTGGTTGTAAGCATCAAGTTAGTATGAAAACCAGACTGGAAAGCAGATTTTGAACATCATTGATTTCATTTTCTTGTGATCATCATTACAGCACATACAGCAGAGTACAGCTGGCTGGACAACAAGGTGCATGTGACACACTAAACAACTCATTATTCATGAAATGACACTGTGCACGTTGTTGCATGTATAATTACAATGTTACAGTTATACAAACATGGATATTCAAATCACACACGCTATTATAACCTGCTTATTGCTTTCGCTCCTTTGCACTCCTGTGCATGCACCTTACAATGAACGACAAGTTGCATCTCGAACATTACAGTTTCCAGTGGTTGTTATAGGTGTTATACAGTGTTATAGGCCACACTGTAGGGAGGTAAAGGTTTGTAGCTCTAGCTTGTTTCTACAATAGAAATATAGAATATTAATGTTTCATTGAGCTGTATCAATAAATCATAGTCAGAGAAACTCAGAAAATCAGAAAGGAGCTGTTGGAGAGTGTTTGTGTGTGTTCATGGAGGTGTGCTGAGGTACATCTGCAGAGCAGGGGTGAAGATTAGGATAGTTCCCAGTATTGACACTGTGAGGAAGGCCCACAGGAAAATCCTGTCCAACACCTGAGCCACGAACTTCCAGTCTTGTACTACCTGAGAGGGAGAAAGAGACAGAAAGAGAGAGGGGCAGGGGAGAGACAGGGACAGGTAGACAGAGCAAGAGAGTCAAAAACAAAAGAGGAAATGTCCACAGATGTGAGTCTGTGTCAGCCTAAAGCATTTTTTCACAGTTAAAATCTCCCTCATTCAGGACACAACTACTCTGTGATCTTACTAAGCTGTTTCTGTATAGAGCAAATGAGACATGAATTACGGGAGATGTTAATTTTAGTGAGAAAGCTGCAACAGTATAAACATTTCACAAAGAATGTAATATGACATGCACACAGACACATTCATCCCACGCCTTCCGTCATGTCAGCCCACTTCCACACCTCTCGTATGAAGTGCTCCTTTTTGATGTGACGGCTGATGTAGCGAACTGAATTTGTGGCCTTCTCCAGCATGGCCAGCCAGGCCTGGTTCTCATCCTCCTTCCCTCCAAGGGGGCCTCTCTGCTGGCTGCCACTGTGGCCGGGAACCCCCCTCCTCCCTGCACCTCTTCGGGGCTTCAGCTCCGGGCTGCGCAACTCGATATCTGGATAGTGGTATCTGCAAATAATGGGAAACAGCAACTGTTAAAATATTTTGTGTTTTCTAATGTGTACAGGCACATATCAAATTCAGTTAATCCTATATTATTTATATTACCTGTCAGTGTGACCCCGCATACACAACAGTCTGGGCAGCCTCTGAAGGAAGAGGCTCTTTACCCAGGGAGCCATGGGGTGGTAGGTTGCAGAGGAGCGGTGGTGGACATTAATGACAAAGACAGTAACAATGATGGAGAAGGTGACAAAAATCATGATAAAGAGCAGGTACTCTCCAATCAGTGGGATGACCTGGGACGTAAAAGAAAGAAAGAAAGAAGAAAAGTACACATCTTTTACTTCTGCTTAAAAACATATTGTGTCACTGTATGTATCATAGAATTATAATGTTACATGTCTACGATTGAGAGCACAGCCTCAGATCCTTGGACAGGGCCCTTCTGGTTCTTCCTAAGTCTGAAGGTGACCGGCCTTTTTGTTGTCAGGGCCCCTCAACTCTCAAACTTCCTGTTTGAGGATCTGATGCTGCAGATTCAGTCCTTTATTTATATGTATTTATTTTTTTGTGGTGTTTTTAGTTTTTAGGGGGTTTTTTTGTTTGTTTTTTTTAAGTTGGTCTGAATCTGTTTTAATTTTTATTTCCATTTCCTTTCCTTTGTATTGAAAGGTGCTACATAGTTGAAATATGTTATCATTATTATTATTAGTAGTAGTAGTAGCGATAGTATTGTCTTTTACTCTGTTGTAATCATTAATCTACTTATGCACAGTTTTGAGGTTTTTGTTCTTTACTTGATTGGTGTCAGTTGTCCCACTTTAGCAGCTCTAACAGGAAAGTGGGGGAGATGAAAACACCTGTGTAGACTTGGCAGTTTTACATATAAAATAGTTGATCATAACATATGATCAACTTACACAGTAATATATAGTGCATTGTTACTGACCTGCTTAGATCTACTGAGGTTACTCTCTGAAACAGGCCATTATTCATAATGAGAACTTTGACTGTGGATATTTTAAGTACATTTTGCTAGTAACAGTTTTGTACTTGTTCAGTATTTTTAAATTTAAGTAATTCTCAACTTAAGTAAAGGATCTAAATAAGGTTTTCACCACTGTTGTGTCCTCTATAATAGCATGTGATGACCCTCCGTAGAGAATTTGAGCAAAATAATAAAAGTGGACTCTATAGAGAAAAGTCAGTAATTTTGAGGACAATTATTTCAAGCTCCACTTTTCCACAGAGTTCTCTATTGGGCTGAGGTATATGTGAAGTCAATAGCCTTTTAATTGAGTTGACATTTAGCGTAAACTGCAGGTAAGTGATAGGACTGTGGTTGTGATCTGTGTTAATTAGGGCAGACTGCAATTAAGATTACTATTAGGATAACCGAACACAGAGAAAAGCAGGTTAGATAAAAATAAAACAAGACTTTGGAATACACAGCTCTCAACAGAAAATCTCTTTAGGTTGCCCACCTTTGAAGATGAAGGGATGATTTCTTCTATGACCAGGAGGAACACAGTGAGTGACACCAGCACAGATGTGGAAAGTGACAATTTCTCTCCTTCGTCCGATGGCAGATAGAACACCAGCACAGTCAGAAAGGACAGACCGAGGCATGGGATGATGAGGAAGAGGGTGTAGAACAAGGGCAACCTCTTTAGGATGAAGGAGTAGGTGATAAACGGGTACCAGTACACCCCATCCCTCCTGCTCCCCTTTACTCCCGTGGCATTGAGGATCTCCCACTCGCCGTTATCGAAGAAGTCCTTGCGGTCCACGTAGTGATCCACCAGGACCAGGTCCACCATGTTTCCATCGTACGTCCAGGAGCCGAACTTCATGGAGCAGTTCTGTCGGTCGAAGGGAAAGAAGGTGACGTCCATGGTGCAGGAGGACTTGTAGCTGGCAGGTGGAGTCCACGTTATGGTGCCATCCCAGCGCACTATGGCTTTGGTCATCAGGGAACCCTCGAAGCGACCGTCCGCACTGCGAGAGGACGGGAAAGGGAGGGAAGGTAAGATGTGATACACAATGAGAGAGGAGAAGTGGCAGAGACAGCAATACGGAAAGGAAAACTGATTAAGTTTACAAATGTGCACCACAACCTCAGAATGTGCCGCTGATGTGTGCAGAGTGCTGCATAACTCACTTCTCATACAGGACGATGTCAGGCAGCCATATAGTCTCTGAAGGCACTCTGATGGAGGTGATGCCTCCATAGTCATCTGGGTTCCACTTTAGCTTCACATCGACCCACTCCTTAAAGAAATATATGCATAACAAAGCATTTTAGTGTGACTGTACAATAGAGTTTTAAGTACATCTTTTCCAGTTCAGCACCACAAACAGCATCAGACTGTTAACTGCAGACAGCACATGAAGCTACCCTGTGCTTTTCACTGTATAGCTGTCCTCCCCGTTTGCTTGTTGCCTTAATCATCTTTGAGTCAACATCTTATTGAGAGAATTAATTTATTTTGGCATGTTTTGTTTTTTATGGCACTTTCCAATGACAAGGCCGTTCTTCAAAGTGCTGTGCATAAATGGCATTAAGATGAGACATGAAAGAAAACACAAGGCGATATAAAAAGACACATACAAAGGAAAACATAAAATATAAAAAGAGGTACAAATAAGCAAGGATTGAACAAAACAGATAAAACAGGAGACTAAAATTTAGAGTGCACTGCAACATATGAACGAACAAACCAAAATTTAATTTAATATGATGCAGTGGCAAATAGAAAAGTTTTAAAGCTTGATTTGAAAGAACAGAAAGTTGGAGCAGACCTCGTGTTTTCTGGGAGTTTGTTCCAGCTATGTGCTGCATAAAGACTGAATCCTGCTTCTCCATGTTTAGATTTGACCTGGAGACAGTCAGCAAACCTGTACTAGATGAACTCACAAGTCTGTATGGATCATAAAGTAGCAGTAGATCTGAAATGCATTTTGGCCCTTTTAGCATTCAGTGTTTTATAAACCAATAGCAGCATTTTTAAATCAATTAAATGACAAATGGGAAGCCAATACTAAACTCTGAGAACTGGACTGATATGGTCCACTCTTTGTAGTCTTAGTGAGTCCTCTTTTTCTTCAGTAATTTCATTCTTGATATATTTTTAAGATGACACAGGGCTGACTTTATAATTGTCTTAAGGTAGGAGTTAAAATTTAGGTCTGAGTCAATTACTACATCAAGGTTTCTTTAGCAAACTGTCCTGAACTAAAACCATGTACTCTCCAGATAGGAAATTGATTGAATGAAGATGAATGTTATTATGTGTGTTTGTTTGGACGGTGACGCCCCATGATTTTGCTCAGTTGTATATCTTCTGACTTTGTTCTCAGTGAAATATTTGAAACTTTAAAAAGCTCTTTTGACTGAATTGATCAGCTATATTTCTGTAGTACATGAAAATACATATCTACATTTTTCACAGTTATGAAAATAGCACCTGATAATTTAAATGCCCGCTATCTGTGAACAGAACGGGTAGTGCTCATCTTTACCTGCCAGAGCCAGACATTTGTAGTCATCAGCTGGTTCTTTTCATCCTGCAGGGGGAAAAAAAAGAGAAGACAATTTTGTTCACTATTTAGAAATCTTTGTGGAGCTTACTGTGAATTATAAAAGAGGCTAATGAGGAGGTGAGGTGCAAACCAGAGGCTGAAGACAAAACGTTGAGTGGGATGAAAGAAAGCACTTAAGCCTAGTTAGAAAGGAAGATTTTTTTTTTCCAAAGTGGGTTAATTGCTTCTCTTGCTCGTCACTATTAAAGTAGACTGGAACAGTTCAGGGGTTAAGTGCCTTTAGGATATATGTATTGCATTTAATGAGAGAGGGAGATGCACAAGTTTCTCCTCAATGACCAACACCACTGGCAAAAACTAACTTAGGCACTGCTGTTTCTTTTGCTCAGTATGAAGTATTGACACATACTGTACCAAAACAACTGAGAGGGTGGTGGAGAAGGATTGAGAGGAGGAGGATAAATTCAGAAAGGTTTTCAATGTAAGCTGAAAGTGGGTGCAGGAAAATCCTTACAGAAATGCAAAAAGTAAAACGAGAGTAGAGGGAAAATCTATGGGATAGATTTTGTGGTTTGTCTGCTTTCGAGAGGCACTGAGGCAAAGCTGATTGCATACCCATCCTCTGTGAACGGAAATTGATTTGGGGTGGAGTTTTTTTTATTTTTTGGTAAATGTAGAAGCAGTTCAGTTAGAACACCACAAGATGGCTCTCTCCCAAATGTAATTTCTGTATGGCAGTAGTACAAACATGAAATGCTGATGCAGTCAAAATGTGACCCTCTGTGGAGTTGGGGGGAGAGTGAGCAGCTCTGTGTGTGTGTGTGTGTGTGTGTCCTTGTGTAAATAATAAATGTGATCTGGTTCCTGTCAGCCTGATGACCGCATTACATCCTCTGCTGCTATGAAAGACCACTTTGGAACTCTCTTTCAACATTTCTTCCTCTCTTCTTTACACTCTCTTCCTGTCTTTGGTCCTTTAAATCCCTCAGCTCTTCACCCTCCGACTCATTTATCCTCACACTTCTGTCTTTAGTGCTATAGTTCCTCTGCTGACCCACCCTCTCTAACCCTCTGCTCTGGTTACTGCCTCAGTGATGCTGAGTTTTTACTTCCTCCCCTCCTTCTTCCTTCCCTTCCTCCTCTCTTTCCAAAAAATAACCACCAACCCTCATGAGACCATAACAGGATTTTATTAACTATGTTACATAAAGCAATTTTAATTTCTACTGAGAGTTATCTTAACAAGTACACACAGCGTTAAGATAGTGTGCTAGGTTTGGTCTCCTGGAAGCATTAAAGCCTCCACGCCTGACACCAGTTTGCTCAAGGGTGCTGAGGATGTGATCACCACAGAGACAGTTAAAATACCCTCATCTATCTAATATTAATATTATACAAAATGAATGGCAAGGACAGGGCAGGAGTTATCACTGAGGTCAGGAGAATACTGAGGTCACGTCCCAACGCAAGGACTGAAAACCCATTTTGACTGAGTTTAACTGATTTTACTGATTTACCTTCCTCCTCTGTCACTTTAACTAAAAATGTAAAGTAACCTACAAATAACTGGACATTTCTATACCCTGCATCCCTCCTGTGTGTTTATGTATCTGTGTTTTCTGTTCTTACCACATCAACCAGCTGTGAGATCTTGAGTCCAAAGCGTACAGTGATGGTGTCATTGGCGTGCTGGACGGGCCGTACCCACTTCTGGTAACCCCTGAAAAGGTTCCTCAGCAAGGAATCCTCCAACTCAGCCAGCGACACAAAGTCCTCCTGAGCTGGAGGGATGAGCACGAAGGACAGGAGAAGTAAGTAAGTAAAGGAGAGAAAATAGTCCTGTGCAAAAAAGAAGATAATAGCTTTGGATAATATGTAGTGCTGACATTTGTAGATTAGTCAATCAATTGCAGGCATTTGATCATAAACCAAAGTATTGAACAAAGTGAAATGTTGACCTGCTGATGTCTGCATCAAAGTTCAAGACTGTCCATCCTAAAGTTGTCAAGACATCTCACTTAAAACCACAAATGTCAACCACATGGCGGCATTAGAGGAAAAGTCAGGGGGTGACCAACGTTATTAGGAAACATTGTTTGGGAATCATTAATGCCTGAACAACATTTTGTACCAGTTCATCCAGCAGATGTTGACCTGCTGGTGGAGCTATAGAAGAAAACAGGGGACCACCAAAGTGGTTAGGATTCATCCTCTGGGTACCATGAATGTCTGTACAAAATCTTATGACAATCCATCCAATAGTTGTAAAGATATTTTGGTTTAGATCAAAGTAGTAGACCAACCCTGTGCTGTGGTTAACTGGCATTTTCCTCTATTTTCAGCCATTTTCTAAAGTAAATTATTGAAAGAAGTTAACTGATGATGAAAAAGGTGTTAGTCGTAGTGTTCATTATACGGCTTGTTAGTGCACATACTGTACATGTAACATTCATGCACATACATGTAACATTCATGTGCACAGATGTGCAGACAGATGTGCACATAAATGTCAGCTTCTTCCCAGTCGTACATGTTTCTGAACACACAAAGACACAGTCATGCATGAACAAAGTGAATCACCTCTCTAGAGTCTCAAAAGGAAGTGGAAGCAAAAATTAAGTCAGGGCCTAAGAGTCACTGGCCTGACAGCTGGTCATGGCCGAGCGCATGCATCTAAGCTCCCAAGGCTGACAAAATGATCATGTTGACATGATCACCTCAGACAGAACAACTGCCAGGGGAGACAAGCTGAGCTCAGAGTGCTTTGTGCAGTCAGGCACAAGACATAATAGTAAGCTAAAGAGTGATGCGCACACTGAGCAGGAGACAGTGCAATGAAGGAACCACGCTTTCACTTCACCAGCCACCGTTCAAGTGCAGACAGCTGGGAGATATCAGGTCTCTTAGGCAGACAATTACAGAATACACACTGTGATGATTTCCAGACCAACAAAAAATGTATGATGTGTAATTCAGTCTGATTAGACTTCATTTCTGTGGTGAAACTACTGTGTAGGTACACAGAGGTAAAACCCAGAAATGATAGAGGAGCACCATGTATTCTGTGAAAACACTGTGGTGTAGTCTAGTAGTCAGACTGTTCAAGGACTATTAAAGTTCACATGCTTGGTTCTAATGACATCCAGCGTACTCCTCATCAAGAGCTACAGTACATGTCCTGTCACATTGTCCCTCAGCAAGACACTAAACGTCTTGTCTGTTACTCATTGTGTGTAACTAAGACGAGGATGACAGTGACAGTCGCTGGACGCTCAAAGCATTATGTGGTATTTGTTCTTGAGCTACTCCCACAGTAACTCAATGGCTCTATCAGCTCAGAGCTCAGAGCGTTTGTCCACATAAGAGGGTGATATTTGGCACTGCCAGTGGTAGCTCTGCAACAGAGGCTGATAGACAGAAATGAGAAGTTCAAATCAACAGCCTCTCAAACAAGGGGAATGGAGCAGAAGAGTGGAAAGAGCTGATAAGGGAAGGAGTGAGACAGCGTGACCCAGAGCTATTCCCGCCAGTGTCTGAGAGAGACAGAACGAGGGGGCAGGGTAGAGGTTGGTGCTGAAGGAGAAGTTAACCAGGGCAAGGGGAATGAGAACAGACAGCAAAACAGAC
Source organism: Toxotes jaculatrix (assembly GCF_017976425.1). Lineage (NCBI taxonomy): Eukaryota > Metazoa > Chordata > Actinopteri > Toxotidae > Toxotes > Toxotes jaculatrix. The sequence continues at coordinate 22,876,514 of NC_054397.1, read as the reverse complement.
AGCGAGGAGAAAACAAATCCCCATTTCAACTTGTTTCTTAACACAAGGTTTTAAACGAAGCAAGATATTCCCTCACATCCCAGACACTACATACATTAAATGGTAATCTGTATGCTGTTACTCTGGGTTACTGCAGTAATGGGGGTTAGTTTAAACATCATTTCTCAGCCTATAAACATGCAGCATCCTGTACATTCACCTTAGGGATGACAAAACAATGGTACAGTTTTATTTCTTTCCATATGCTTGTGTTTCCTATTTTCCTTCTTTTTCTTTGTTTCTTTTTTTTTTTGGTAATCAGAATTTTATTTTCATTATTTTGCATCACCATGGTGCATACATCATTTCAATATAGGCCTGAGCTAAGGAGGAGAAAGAAAAATAAAATGAAAGATGAAACACAGAGAGGAATAAACAAAAACCGAATCAATGAATACAAACACTTGTGTAAATTAATCAGCTTTTCTTCACACTGTCAAGATGCATTTATCCTGACCATCGCTCAGTTACTGCTGTGTACAGACTAATCAACCTGGAGCCTGCTCATCCAGTGTGTCCTTTCCCCTATGGATGGCAGCACATTGATCTATGGTCTATTAGAGGCTGCCAAATATCCAATAACCAAAATATCCATAACGCTGTGGTCATTTCCCTTTAATTTGGCACTGAGTCTCTCCATTAGAAAAACCCCAAAAGAATTTGCCAATATACCGCTGAGTTACAGTAAGGGTTTTTCATGAATCCAGAAAAATAATGTGCATTTTCCAGCCAAAGAAAAGAAGTTTGTTCAAATGGTTTCTTACATCCATGATTCTGTTTTTAGGTGGCAGCCATAAAAGAAACTGGTCTGGATCTGTACAAATCCTTTGCTTTGATATTGTACTAATCTCTTTAGTTCTGCATGACCAGAACTTAAATATTCTTGGACAACTTGAAAAGCAGTGTATATACTAAATGTCCCAGCTGTCAATTTACATTAAAGACACAAAGTGATCTACCAGGATCTATTTTATACATAACATGAGGTGTGCTGTGCTGCCTGTGAAATATTCTATTTTGTATTTCTTTGAATTTATTACTGAGAAACAGAGAGTACATTGTTCCCAAGCTTCTTCATTGTGAAGACTGTGAAGGTCTTCCTCCCATTGTTTAACAAGCCTTTCAACATTAGGTCCTTTAAAACTCTGCAAGCTCTTACAGAAGAAAAAACATTTATTCAATGTGAAATTAATTCTAAACTTCTCATTTGGTCCTGTGTTAGCCTAATATTTGTTCTGATTTAGTGTCAGACTTGAAGATAAGCAAAAACAGTATTTTTGTGAAAGTCCACAAGTGTTTTGAACTTGTGTGAAGAACATAAGACCTTTACTATCATCAAACAGGACTCCTATCACGCTCACTCCTTCTCCATACCAGGAACGACATACAGCACTTGTAATACAAGGAGGGAAGTCCCATTTATTCATCAGTGGCATCAGGTGTGAAAAAACTGTAAATTTATCCGTATCTTGCCAGATACTTGTAGAGTTTTGAGGTATTGAGTTATCCCATGACTTGGAATGGGATTTCTTTTTGCTACTAAGCTCCCATTGTAATCCAAAGGGAGCACATCCCCACAACTCAAGTCTCTTTCTTTCAGATAGTAATGAACCCACAGATTAATAAGTCTACAAGCCCAACTTTAATAGGTAATGTTAGTGAAAGCTAGGCCTCCTCTATGTTTGTACATCTTTTTTAAGGGGCTGTTTCAGGGATGGGACTTAGGTTTCGAGTTGCAGTTAGAATTAGTATCACGAAAAAAAAAATTCACAACACCTGTTTGGTTAAGTCTTGTCCCTGTTTTAACGAGTCAGGTATTACTAGTTAGTAAGACCAAAGCATTGTTGGATTTGATCTTTTCATGGGACTTTGTCACTGTCCTATAACATTGTTGGACTCACAGTAGACAGTCTTTTTTTAAATTAAAATTGGTGCAGCCAAACCAGAGACATGGTGTGGTTTATTCCACACATCCTTCCTTTTTAAAACCTGGCACATACATTACGATTACCGACAGTTTTGGTTGGAGATTCAGATGTGTTATGCTAGTAGTGGCTAATGCAGCCTTGAGCTATCGTGATCTGTATGACACAGTCCACAGATTTTCATACATGGCCAAAAAAATGAAATTTCTTATGAGACTGTGTCATAGACCTGGTGACACATAGGGTTAGGGAACGGTGAATGAGTAAAGTCAGTGCAATGTCCTCACAAGCACCGATTATTCAGAATAACATGTAAGTTTGTGCATGTGAGGAAAAGAGAAAACCCTTTAGGTGCTTAAGGGTGAGTGTGTGCATGGACACAAATGAGCTCTTATTTTGCCTTTCCTCTGTCTCCTCCTGCTTCCTCTTCAGTGTTTTGGAATCTGAACGTAAAGTACAAACCTTGTTCAGACGCAGACAGATTACCTCTTGTTGCATCAGATCCCCTGTACAGCACTCAGTTTGTAGAGGCTTGAAACAGGGCATCAGTACACTCACTCAGCTGAATCCTGTCTACCATCTCTACAGGAAGAAGCTCTGCCTCAAGACCTTCATCAACAAAAACACAGGAACCAAACTCGTCAAACACGGCTAGGAGCCTGCTCCCTGCTTTAGATAGAGAATGATTGAGTGTGTGAGTGTGTGTGTGTGTGTGTGTGTGTGTGTGTATGTGTGTGTGTGTAGTTGATAGAGCAAAGGTGAAGGGGAGAGTATTGATTAGAACGTTCTGTCTGATGGCTGGGGGGATGGGGCTGATTCCCTGTGAGGAAATTATGATGCATTAGTGTGTGTATTTGTGTGTTTGTGACTGTGTGTATGCATTTATTTTCTATATGAAGGACATAAGAAGACAAGGTGCGGCATGTGCATACACTGTGTGTGTGGGCATGTGTGTGTAAGAGAGAGAAATGACAGTTTGCTGATGATTGATAGGGACACAGGGGTGACCCAGCGTTCAAACAAACACCCTGCCTCCTCCTCAATCTGAAGCACCCCATGGGCGACACAGTGGTATGATCACTTTGACACTGCCACCATCTGTTCACTGTGGAACCACAGCGGGATGTACCACTGAGAGGGGTAATAGGATGAGAGGGAAACCAGAGGGGAACCTTTTTTTTCTCCTTACACACTAGTGAAGATGGATGACAGTATGATTTTGTGTCTGTGCTTTTTCTTAAAGTAGCTCTCGCTGATTTCTAATTAGTTGCTCCTGCACCATTGGTAGCAGGGAAATTTTCGGAGGCAAGAAACAAGAGAAACAAGCTTTACAGTCTGATCTGTGGCTTTGCTCGTTTACCCAAAATGCAACAAGACAGGTGCCTCTGGGGGAACCAAGACTTTTCACAATGGTTAACCCCATCAGTCACAATATCCTTGAGGAATGTGCTATACAGTATGAGAGTGCACATGCCCACGCATGTTTGTTCACACATCATACAGTGTCTATGACACTGATCATCACATGACCACATGTGACCACATGCCTGCAATATTACTGTACACAGCCTACACATGTACAGTACGTCAAAGCCTCAATGTGAGGAGTTTTTATTGGAAATACTTGCTGCTAAGATGAATAGTGTCCTTATGGAAACTGTGTCTGCAAGGACCGTGGATTATCCTGAGTAATGGGGACATTATTTCTAGAAAGACATTTTCTCTATTCATCTCTGCTGTATTGAGTTGTAGGCAATAATACCTCAAAACTTGGACAGGTCTGTATGGCCCCGGTGAGTAAGTGAGAAATTTTATTTATTCATTTTTTTTAAATCCAGGCGTATCGACTCGTTCTCATCTGCTTCCAAAAGGTGTCATTAATCAAAACTCCTTCTCAGGATGATTAGTGTCAGTTTAAAATGTGCTTCCCGCTGAATTTAAGCGTGGACTGACACTGGGACGGTTAATTGGTCACTGAAGGTGAGTTCATCATTTTCATCAACTTGTCATCTCACCAGTCCCTCTCCCTGTCTGTCTCTGGCTCTTTCTTACAGGCGCACACTCAGACGCGCACAGGCGGATGTATGGAGTATACAGCAAGGAGGATTTAAAGCATGCGCTGCCAAGAACCACTCCATCTCAAGATTAGAGTGGTGTAAATGCTTTACAGTAAGCTGATATCAACATACACTAACAGACACACACACACACAAAAATAGAGAGAGACACAGCAGTTGGACCAGTGTCTGCCTCTCTGTACATCAACACAACGGGGACTCAATATTTCATTCTTCACTTTTCATAACAAAACCTATGAGACCTGCCTGAATCACAGCTTTATTATGGAAGGGAATTCTTTATCCCATCGATTCCAGTGTTTATTAAATGTTATATTTCCCTACATTTCTCTCCTGAAGTGGGTTTATCCAGCCTGTCCTCAGTTCCCAGGAGGGCGCTGCGCTCCCATTCTTTAATAAATCATGAATGTGCTCCTCTCACCTGACCCCATCATTTTGTCCTGCTGCCTCGCACACGATTAAAAGTGCAATCACATCTGAATTAAACAGTGTGGTCGCTCCTTAATCAAACTCTCTCTGTGTTAAGGAGCGCTGTGCAGGACGGTTTGGTGTGTTTCCCCGATCCTTACCTTGCATAGTAGCCTTCCCGAGAGCCAGGGAGAACCACAACACCGCAACCGCAAACTTCATGCTCCTTCTTATCATCAACAAAACCGATCGGATCAATCCACAGCGACGATCAAATCATCTTACTGTTCACACGGTCCTGCAGGATGCATCACTTCAGCAGCCAAGCGGGACCTCCGGTGGATCACCGCTGTGATGTCCAGTTTAAATAATTAAGGACAGCCGGTTGTTGGTGGCTTTGTAGCCAGTAGCGCGGACCGCCTTCACACTGAGGAGCAGCGGCAGCTTGAGTGTTTTTTTTTTCTTCTGTCCTCCGGTTCTGTCGCCTCTTCTGTTTCCCTGCAGCCTCTTTTTGCACGCGCGCGCGCCTGTGTGTGTGTGTGTGTGTGTCCCGGTGAAGAGGTGGATGCTGCCGGAGCGGAATCGGACTGAGGGCGGGACGGAGGAGGGCTGGCCCGTCAGAGGATGGAGGGATGACACAGACTGAGGAGGACAGATCTGGTCCCCATCCAGAGGTAAATAAATAAACCAACAAACAAATAAATAAATAAACGCTGCATGATATTCATTCAAAATACAAACTACAAAAGATACTTTAAATACATTCACAGAACATTTTCAGGTTCCTTAACATTCCCTTTGGCGGCTAATTATTGTATGTATATATCCTAAAAGTTGTTTTGTTGTTTTGTTTTGTTTTGTTTTGTTTTGTTTTGTTGTTTTGTATGTTTTGCACATGGCGGGCCTACATTTCACGTTTTGCCATAATTACAAAATAATAATAATTTGTTTACAGTTACTGACTCAGTCAACTGTGTTTATATAATGTGTCAGTAGTATTGTGGTGAGTATCAGTTTTGCTGGAAACTTATATTAAATGCACATCCTTACAGTTGAATATTGCTGCAGTTAATGCAATAATAATAATAATAATAATAATAATAAATTATTAATAAATAATGCACGTTGAAATTATTATTTGAACATTTTTAATTTAGCAATTTAACTTAATTTAAAATCAGGCTAAACATCAGTGTTTCACCGTCTTGTCCACTTAAGTGTTTCATCAGAAGCTCAGAAGCTCGTCATTAAGCAAACGTGATTAAGAGCAGAAAAAAAACCAAAAGCCTTTCACCAAATAAAAATGTTGATATCTGACTGTTCTGCATAATTCCATATTATTTTCATTGCCAGTGTTTTTCACGTCCTGTGTAGATGCTTGTAAAATTCTCACTTTTTGCCATTTATGCACATGGTAACCACAGGCAGAAAGCCTGCGGTTATTGTAAATGAACTATGGTTAGTTAGGGTTAAGCCACTAAAACACTTGCTTCTGGAAAACATTGTGGTTATGGTTAATAAAAACATGAAAGTGAATTGCAGGTCTGTGGCAGCTCTATTTTCCTGCACAGCAGTCAGACCACCCTGACCTCCACACCCTTACTGTTTCCCTCTCCCCTTTTAGGACACACTATTTCCTGCATTTACCTCTGAATATTGGCTTATCATTCAATATTCATGCAATTCCTAAGGGTACTGAGAAAGAAAATGTTTACATAAAGACTTAGAGCTTAGTGTTAGGGTATGTGGAAAGACCCTTTCTTCATTTTTGATTGTGAATTTACCTCTTTGACCAAAGCCAGAGAGGAAAAGCTTCACACCTCAGCATGATATCAACCATGAACAAGACTTCCTCAAGGGTCCAGCTCAAGTTACTGCACAAAAGTTCACATGAGGAGCTAAAGATTTTGCTGAACCACAGGGCTTACTACTTTGCTTGATGGGTACCACTCACAAATGTCATGAAGCACTTTAGTGTATGATATATGGCCGAGGATCATCTTTCAGGGAGCGGTGACCTGTAAGTTTCCTCTCAGAAGCCCATCACATTGTTTTATAGGCAGTGAGTCTGCACATTATCGTAAATCATCAGAGAGTGCAATTTGATGCTTCATTCATTCAGCTACACACACACTCACTAATACATGCCATGCCGTGCCAGGCCATGTCATGCCATACAGTGCCATACATGCCAATGCTGTAATCTTGTTATTGTCACACTGCAGGCACAAAGAATGTTTCAAGGAGAAGTGAATCCATGCTAATGATGTGAGGACACTGTGCACCTGAGTGAAAAGAGGATCCCAGATGACTGGAAGGATACGCTCTGCCACATCACATCCTGGAACCAAATCTGATTAGAGCCTGTAATGTATGTGGGCATCATGGACCCTGATTAGAGCCTGATTCCTGTACAAGTGAACCCACTAGACTGCAGGTGGTTGTGCTGTTATGTATGTTGTTATTCCAAAGCTATCACCTTTCACTGGTAAAAGGTAAAGTGGTGAGGACGAGCAATTGCCTGCTGATCTAGCTATCGATCACACTGAGAGTTTCCATACACTGTGGGGGAAATGAGAAATAGGCATCTCCACGGGTTCAATTCACGCCTGTTACCAGTTAATGGTGGCATAACAAAGAGAAAATAGGGCCTTCATGAATATAATCAGACTTCACAATACGTTTAGCCGTTTTTTTTTTTTTTTTCCTCACATGTATTATAAAATGTATCGTGTCACTGTGTAAAAGGCAACTAGCAAAGACTAACAGATAGATTGTTAAGAATGGGAGTGATTTATGGAGGTGCAAAGGCCCGACAGCCAGACCATCTGACAGGGAACAGAGTGCTTGGATTCATTTGCTTTTTGTCATTTATTCAGGCAATCAAATAAGCAGTTGGTTGACTCATAAACAACTCATGGCGAGCTGGTGAAGGAGATGGACTCCCTTTCCTAATTAAGTTTGAGCTAACAGCAGCTGGAAGAAGAACTGCAAGGTGAATCATTCTGCACCCACGCACAAACACACACACACACAGACAACACACACTTACACGCAAATGCATGAAATGTGACGTTTCATTCTCAACATGAACACACACATGCAGATCACATGCTTGAAAGTCTGCCACTTGACTGCTTTTGTTGGCTTTGTGTATCTCATTAAATGCTTTCTTTCTCAGGCACCTGATCGCTGCTATGCTGTTGCCAAGACTTGCCCGTGGGGGAGGGGGGGGGGGGGGGGGGGGGTCAGCCTTGCTTTCACACACACACACACACACATAGATCAAGTAGGCACATCCTCTCTGCTTATCTAACACCCAAACAAACTGTGGCACTTCTGTGTCAGCTCACACGAACTGACTGCAAGTGCTTCAACAGTCTTGTTGTGCAGCGATGGAGGTAAATGAAGACTCTGGATGGTTTTTCGGTTGCAAACCACTTCAGTAATGAGTCTCATTCCACTTCCAATCCAAGTTCATTCAGAAAATGAGTTCACAATAAGGTCACCAGTGCCGAGGGGAGGTCTGTGAGAGCAATCTGTGCTTAATTATAAAAGAAATGTGAAAAGCCCCGTCTCTTTGGAAAAATTGTCAAAATTCCTGTGTTTTGGAACAGAGGAACGAGTTCTCTCTTTCCTTCTTTCTGCTGCTTCATAATAGCTTTTCATCTGTCTGCCTCCCCCTTCTATTCTTCTATTTTGAAAGGGGGAAAGAGTAATTGAGTGTAGCACAGAATACCATGGGATCCACTTTTCACATCTGCATGAATTTCCAGAATTAGTGTGATTGTCCTGATTGCACTGCACTGAATAAGTGTGATGTTTGTGTGAGAGTGTGGGTATGAGGTAACATAATGCAGCGTTTTGTGTTGTTGGACTGCTCAGCCACTGTGGAACTGCTGCTGCCCTTCAAGCCAAACATAACAGACCAAAGCTTAATGTGAAAACATAAAGGCACTCACACCTGGCTGTCTATACACACACACAGAGACACAAACACACTAACAAACTTCTCCATGCTCTTTTATCAATCTGCAGTCGTTCCCTCTACCATTTAACAGTCATGCTCCAGTGTGTGTTCAGTGACCTTTTCAATCCAAAAACTAAGACAAAGGTAAACCAAGATTGGAATAGGAGCATTTGCCTGTGGCTGTGTACACGTGTGTATGTGTGTGTGTGTGTCTGTATGTTCCTTTACATCTATATCTATGAGAACCTGAGCTCCAACCTCTCAAAGCAAAGACAAAGTGTGAGTATTTTCAGAAACCCTCACCTTTTTATGGGGTTGTTTTAAGGTCAGGAGTTTATGGTGGAAGTTATTATTTATGTGAAAAGCACAAAGAAACACTGACATGCTGTTAATGTGAGAGTGTTGTGTGTTTGCCTGATAGCTCTGAGGCTCAACTTAAACACTGAAGTATACGTGTATAAGCAGCTAAATTTCAAGACGATTTAGCGAAAGATGACATGACTATAAGTCCATGCTGCAGGTGCTAATACCTGGGACTTCAGCTGTTGTCATTTGTCATACTGATGCTATATCACATTATTATCGTCCTCCCTCCTGTTGTCACTCCCTTTGTTACCAGTACATTTTTATTTTTATTTCATAAATCAGTTATTTTATTGTGAGGTTTGGTGTTTCTTTTTGTAGGCCACTACGTCTTTGGCTAATTATTCGTCTATAGCTCTCTTTCTGTATGACTTGTGCATCAAGTCATGTGCTGAGAGCCCATTTATTTCACACACAGAGACTCAAGCAAATCAGACATCCAAGCAGTCACCTGAGCAAGCTAAATCTTCCTCCTCTTAGTTGGTTTGTCTTAGATAGAGAGAGAGTGAAAAGGATGTGTTTTAATGCAGGTTAACAGTAAGAAATATAACCCATAGTAATCACCTGTATGTTGCTGGCTCAGATTGTTTTGCCAGACTGTTTAGAGACTGCAGGGACCAGAGCAGGTATATGAAAGACTATGAAAACAAGCTCTCAAACATGTAGCTCAACATTTACTGTGCATGCTGCACTGTTAGACTCCCAGTAGACACCCAGTAGTGCTAATGGAAGGTTGAGGGCGAAAAGCACTTTGTAGGAGCTGGTGCACATGCTTTCCGCATGCACATGTATACACACAAACAGCAACAGCATGGCTCAGATGTTTAAGACGAGCTGGGAAAAAAAGGAAAACAGACACTTTGATGTAAAATCATATCTGAGAAAGATAAAATCATCAAATGAAAATCAGAGCACAGAGAAAGAGGCAGACAAAACAGAAAGCAGGCAGAGAGATGCAGAGGGTCGGGGAGATCGGAAACCGCGATCCGTTGCTGATTATGACAAAGCGATAAGTCTGATTTTCTGCCCCAGTTGCTGTGGCGGCCAGGAGCAGCTGCAGTGGCAGGGTAGCATTCGCTCTGCCATTTCATTCCTCCGTTCCCCGAGCCGGTCGATTATCAATGATACGGAAAAGCAAGGAAGATCCTGCTGGGCCTGCTGCCCAGCACATGCTGGGGCCACATGAGGGAGAAGGAGGGTGAAGCATACACTGAGAGAAATGGTGAGAGAGAGGACATGTTGCTGGCTTCATTAGTGCACCAGTTCATTCTTAAAGGCACGGGGGACAGACAGAGGAGGCAGACGATCACACAGATGCACAAGCACAAACTTGTTCTTGTTCCTCAGGAGGTAATCATATTGACTTACACAGCTTCAGCTGGAGACTTACACTGACATTAACCATATGTGTAATGTTACATCACCTCATATGAGATGAATGGTAGAACATGGATTTCATTACTTTGAGCTTCCATGTTTATTATCATGCACCAAGTCAGCGACACTGAGTTTTCCAGTTATGACTCGGATGTTGACGTGAATGCTATTTGCAAGTCAGAAACATATAATTAGGAAAATGCTGATATGCCATGAATGTGACTCAACCTTAGCCCCATTTGGGACTATCTCACACAGATGAGTCACAGATTCTTCCCACTGCAAAGATTAGGGAGGGGAATGTTTTATCAGAGGTAGAGAAGGTGTCTGGATGTTTGTCAAAGCCAGCTGCGGTTTTGTCTGAGTAAGTTTTCATGTTTGTTTCCTTCTTCTCACTCTTATTCGCCAAGTGAAGAATGGGCTCTTTACTGCTTAGTGCTAAAATTTTGTTTACCTACATTTTTTCACTAAATTGGAGGTGAGTCCCCATGATATGACCATGTGGACAAAGTTATGCCCCTACAAACTGATTAATGCAAGTACATAAAAGTACTGTTCTGAAGTGTGAGGGGTTGAGGTGCCACAGAGGTGAAGTTATTAACAGTGAAAATCATCACTTCATTATATCTGTCAGTCATGTAACATCAGTTGTGTTGAGAGCAGTAACACGTCTGAGAGCTGAGCTGACATTTTGTTTGTCAAACATTTTGTTTGTTCTCTGAAGACAGCTTTCAGAGAAAAACAAAAGCAAGTACACAGCATGTACACGCACACACAAAATGAAGGGACGGGAGTTGGCATTAAGTAAAACCAACTCTGTCACTTCCACTTTACTTCTCTGCTTCTTTTCTACTGAAGCTGTCACAAAAATATTCTGATAGAGAGACAGAGATCTGACTCACTGTCTCCACTTGTGGATGCCACATACCTTGATACTTGCACGCATGCACAATCGGCACGCACCCACACAGATAGATGTACACACTTCACGCTCCTCTACCACTAAAGTTGTCACAAAAATGTTCAGGATTGAGAGTTAAAGGTATGAGTCAATCAGACTACTCCTCCCTATTTTACTCCCTCTGCTCACTGCGTCACACACACACTGCACGTCTTGATGCATGCATGCTCATCCCAAGCACTCACACAAGCACACACCTAGACACACACAAAATCTTCAAGTTAAGCTGTCACAAAGATGCAGAGACTCTCAGATCGGAGTTATTGAGTCTGTGGCATTTCTATCACCATGTGGCCTCTTACAATTTCTCTCTTTCTGTTTCTATCTCACATACACACACACACACACACACACACACACACACACACACACACACACACACACACACACACAAACACACTCACAAACCCTGTAATCTACTGTATAATACCACCACAGACCAGTATTTGAAGCCTCTGCAGTATCCTGGGGGTATAACTGTGGCAGCTATCAAAGAATAATGATTCACCCAGCCTGCCTTAATATGGAATATTTTTTCTCTAATATGCTTACACACACACGCACACACACACACACACACACACTTGCGATTTACTGTATGAACACTGGAATTAGAAACTAGTGCTTTGCAAGTCTTGCATGTGGTTTATCATGTGGTTTTATATTTAATATGTGTCACTGGATTTTCAAATACCTGTTAGCTACAAACAGGTTTTATATCATTCCAACTTATCAACTACTCCACTGTCTCCCATGCAGGGAATTCAAATTAAATATCTAGTATTAACGATCTTTGTTCCAATAAAGTAACAGTCTGGTTATGAGGAATACTTTTGGTAGAATCAGACCTTGATCTCTTTAAGAGCGCCTGGTAAATCTCAGCAGAGGAGACGACTGAAGTAAAAAAAAAAAAAACACAAGTAAACGCAGCTTTTCATTTTCATAGCTTTACAGGCAGACTGTGAGTGCAAGACTCGTTCTGAAGTACAAAAAAGGAAGGAGATGATACTTAAATCTGATCAGTGTGTTATTATGAAAACATCCACAAACATCTTGCTGCCCACTCCTGTTCTCTGAAGGGCTCTTAGAGCGGGGTCTTTAATGAGACTCCTAATGAGGGGCTCATTAAAGATCCATTATGATGTCACGGCAGTCTCAGAGCAGTTTGTGCCACCAGTCAGCATCAAGGACGGTACGCAGGGTGAGTGTGTCATGCCAGTTGTCTTGTACTAGATCATACTTGACACACACTACTATACAGTGATATGACTCCTGTGAAATGACCAGTGATATCAAACCAGCTGAGAGGGCACTTTAATGAATGCATGGCGGAT